>NW_019154112.1:8801094-8894674 GCF_002288905.1 Enhydra lutris kenyoni
TATCAATATACAAAATCCAAGGCCCCTACTTTACTCTTTTTTTTTTTCCCCTGAGATTCAGAGTATTTTCTTCTCTCTGGTCATTTGGCTCCCATTGCATTTTTCAAGATTTATTCAAGTTTATTAGTGAAAGTTCTTCAGTTTCATCCACAAATCTTTTGATGGCTTCTAACATAATAAATCCGGACCCAGCAACAGAAACTCTTTGAAAATGGCCAATAATTTGCCCATGATATATTTTCATTTTCTCTGAATCACACCTGGGTGGCTCAGTGGGTTAAGCCTCTGCCTTTGGCTCGAGTAATGCTCTCAGGGTCCTGGAATCGAGTCCTGCATCAGGCTCTCTGCTCGGCAGGGACCCTGATTCCCCCCGCCCTCTGCCTGCTTCTCTGCCTACTTGTGATCTCACTCTCTCTCTCTGTCAAATAAATAAATAAAATCTTTTTAAAAATAAGTAAAAAATCCCTTTCAGTTTAAAAATAATTTTTTTATGGCAGTGAAGAAGTAAGTTAAGATTTGAATAGCTCTGCTGTCTCTGTGTTATTGTAACAGTACTAGTCCTCAACAGTAGGACTATATCTTCTCCTATTCCTTTTGTTGTTGTTGTTTTCAAGAAAAAGAAGACTGTGTGTGTGTGTGTGTGTGAGAGAGAGAGAGAGAGAGAGAGAGAGATGTTCTGGTTTATCTGGCTTTTAGCCTATCTGAAATTATTCTTACAGACCATGATTCTTTAAAAAAATGTGTTCCTAGTTATACGCCTTCCATTTTCTCTATCTTTAAAAACACAAAGTGAGTACCTGTGTTCTTTAAAGAATTTCTGGGTAGACAAGATTGGTATCTTTCAAGGGTCCTTCTTTTAGCTCCTCTAATTGGTCTGTGTCCAGGGCTTCCAATCTCTTGTTTTTACTGTTACTAAGTAGTGTTTTCCTAACTTCTAACCATGTTCTCTTATCTGTAGTCTATGCTTTAGTCTGTTTCTTAAAAGGATCACAACTTTCTTCAGAAGTGCCTTGAGATTGGAAGGTTCAGAGTCTCCCCAGTTGCTGCCTCATTTCTGGGTACCCATCACAAGTTTGAGTCCTGTGACAACACTCACTTGATGTGGAATGAATTGAATGGATCGTGGCCTATCAAAATTAAATAAAAAATCCCTATATTCTTAGTAGTAAGAAAGCACATTTTTCACTCTAATGCACTATGTAGGCTGCTGATGGATGGACAGAATGTTTGGAATGGTGGTGTTGAAGAGAAAGAACAAGGCAACAGAACACTATTTCTTAAAGAGCCCTAGGTGAGCAATTTAGAAATGCATTAGTCAGGTTCTTGCCGCTGCAGGCTCTGTTTCTGTGGCCTAGGAAACACAGCTGACACCAGACATCACTGGATATTGTTCAGAAACAGTGAATTTAAAATAAAAAATAAAACACAAAAGCAGTCTCTCCTACTGTCACATAATCAGTGCATGTAATAGGGGAGCATTCTACTTAATAGTTTGTATTTTTTAAAAAATTTTATTGATTTACCTAGAGAGAGCATGAGCACATGAGAATGAGTGTGGGGGGAGGGGCAGTGGGAGAGAATCTCAAGCCGACTGTAGGGAGTGCGGAGCTGACCTGGGGCTTGATCCCATGACCCCCGACCTGAGCTGAAAATAAGAGTCCCACGCTTCAGCTTAACCAACTGAGCCACCCAGGTGCCCCCTTAACATTCAGTATTCTTGTTAAGCTGTTATATTTTCCTCTGAGCACAGCACCATCTGGAACTCTTATTTATTTATTTTGTCTCCTCTTCTAGAATGTAAGCTCTGCGAAGGCAGTAACCTTGCCTCTCTTATTTGCCACTTAATTACCAGTAACCAGGAGTCAGGCCTGGTATAGGGACAGGTTTCTGCAACAGGAGGAGTACAGTGCTACTGAGAAAAGTTTCATAAGCCCAAATGGCATAAAGTGGAGTATTCCCTGTTTTCCAAAAGGGCACAGTGCACCGCTTTGCTTTTAGGAAAAACCTACGTCAATATGGGAATGGCTTTTTTTTTTTTGCAAAAGTGAAAACCCTCTTCAGATTTCTCTCAGTTAGCAAAAAATGGCACTGATGTAGGTCTTTTGAAAAGGTGAAGTGGTGTCATGCCACCTTTTGGAAAGGGGGGATACGTGTATGAATCAATTCATTTTTTCATGCTGCATGTATTCCTTAGGGCCTGCTACGCATACCGCAGTGTTCTAGGTGGTGAAGGCATCACAGTGAAGAACACAGACAAAATTCCTTGTTCTTACAGAACTTACACTTTAGTGGAACAGCTGGGTCATGAACAATGTAAATAAATAAAATACATACAGTGTCAGAGAGTGATCACTACTAAGGAAGAAAAAACGTCACACTCAGCACACGTTAGGGGATTTGAAAGTCTGGACAGAGTGCCAGGGCAGGCCTTACCAAAAAGCTGACATTTGTTGAATTCCAGCAGTAAATCCCCTGACCTGCCAAGCTGAAGCAACAGTGCATTTGGAATTCCGTCTGTCGAGGCCTTCCAGTGCCTGCTCCCTAAAGGATGGCTTTTATCATGCCGACTCCTTATTTTAAAACTTAACGGCTCCTCTGTCTTGTTGTCATCGCGAAACTCCTTTGTCTGGATTTTAAGATCCCCACCAGTCCACGAATTCCCCCATTCTTCCACAGAGGCCCTGTCTCCTTCCTATTTTCTGCACAATCTCATGCTGTGATATGATACTGTGATGGGACAGGGCATGTCAACTTCTGTGTGCGCCTGGTGGGCCTGCAGCCACATATGAGCTGAGCCCCAAGCTCATGCCTCTTCCCCTTCAGCCTCCTTTCCATATACCTCCTTGCCTTTCCCCTAGAGCTGATTAAATTAGATAGTGTCGAAATCAAAATTTGTATTTCAACAGGAAAAAAACAAGTATATAAATAACCAAATCGAGTTAAAATGCCAACTGACATGTAAAGGCTGTATAATTTGTACAAGTTTTTATTAACACGGTAAGAACTGCGACAAAGAATTAAAGTGATTTAGCATTGAAAATCTCTGCTTACAAAGCAAGACATTTGAAAATGGAACACATGAAACTGCACAAGAAGGTCTGAGATGCTCAGGTAATTTGTGTGTCTGAGCAAACCCACGTGAATGATGATGTAATCGTTGGGTTTGAACCTGTGTGACAATATTCTCAAGGTTGACTTGTCATGGTATTTTTTCTTTTTCTTCCTTTCTTCCTTTCTAAGATTTTATTTATTTATTTGTCAGAGAGAGAGAGAGAGAGAGAGAGCACAAGCAGGGGGAGCAGCAGGCAGAGGGACAAGTAGGCTCCTCGCTGAGCAGGGAGCCCAAGGTGGGATTCGATCCCAGGACCCTGAGATCATGACCTGAGCCGAAGGCAGACGCTTAACTGACTAAGCCACTCAGGTGTTCCGATGTCATGGTATTTTCTTGACATAAAGGAGCTTGGGTGAGTTGGACCTCTGTGTTCTGTTCCTCATTACTTTAGTTTCTGGGAAAGCATGAGGGTGCCCTAAATAAATGGGTCAGAGCATTGTGAAGCTGCTGGGCTGCAGTTATACATGGAATGAGCCTCGGCTGAATTGACCACTTAGAGAGTAATCATAAAAAATGATCCCAAATGGGGCGCCAGGGTGGCTCAGTTGATTAAGCATCTGCCTTCAGCTCAGGTCATGATGCTGGGTTCTTGAGATCAAGCCCCGAGTCAGGCTCCCTGCTCAAGGGGGAGTGGACTTCTTCCTCTCCCTCCGCTGACCTGGCCCTGCTTGTACTCTCTCTCTCTCAAATAAATAAAATCTCTAAAAAATAAAAAAATAATAATAAAAAAAATAAAGATCACTAAGGACTGATGGCCAAAGCCACCATGCTAAGGAACAGGCAATCTGTGTGTGCTGACTGAGAAAGGGGCTACATCAGAATGTGCTAATTATAGCCATGAATGAAATAAAAGTTAAAGGGTGAGGGAGAAAAAACATTTGCAAAATCTATGTGAATGTTCCTTTTAAAGTCATATTTTCAAGAGATAATTTTGGTGCTGACACCATGGAAAATAATCCAGTCTAATAGTTTTGATAATATGAGCCCATGTGGATTAAATTTTCCATGCTTTGTTTCAAAAGGTCTGTTTATGCAAGAAGCTACGGCAAAGGTTGAAGACATATGTTAAAAGATGTTTGACAATATCTGTCTGACCCGAATCATTTTTTTCCATGAAAAAGGTTATAAATTTATTAGGCAAATAATGACTTGATCACTGTAATTTTCATAAATAAGATGATAAAAACCACTACATTATCTGAAAATGAAAAACAGAAATTCTGTAAGTACATTTATTTAAATACTATTATTGAGAACAAAAGTAAGAGGGGATAAAGCTGAGCTGAAAGTTATTTTTCCCTGCGAACAAAAGTTATTTTTTTTTACAAAAGCTATTTTACAGTAATGTATTTGATAATAAAAAGTCAATTACTAATTTTGTTCCTTTCAACTGATTAGACCCACGTGATCCACTTGCTTTCAGAGCAAATTTTCCTTGAAAGGTTTTCTGAGAGCATTCACACTTCATGGGAAATCTCAGTGTAACTCTTTATTACACATACACACAAGGGGACCCATCACTCCTTATGCAATGAAATCTTCAAGCTCTGGCAAAATAAAAGCTTGTGACCAAATGGAGCCAGGTTTAGCTATGGGGCTCTGGAGTGGGGAATTGCTACCAATTTTCTCTACTCCATTTGGCCTACAGAAATAAAGTAGTAAAGTGACTAAAACAACAGAAAACAACATCTTCCCGACTAGTTAAAGGACTCTTGGCAGTAGGACTTGATGATGTGGTCCAACATCAGGAAAAAATAAAGCCAGCAGACAGATGTCTCCAGAGGGTAATAACCATAAACTCTGAACCTACATGTAAATACCATACTCAGGGATACGAAAGATATATCTTTCTCTTGCCATGGGCCTACAAGGGCACTTGTTGTTCTCAGTGACTCGAGCTGACAGGAAGCTGGAAGCCCGTGCCACACTATGTGGAGTTACTGAAGTATCCTATGGACCAGCAAAGTTAGCAAGCTGCAAACAGACACAGATAGCACATGCTTCCTGCCTCCAAAAATATATTTGCAGTCAGCTTTAAAGACTGTAGACGCTCCTCCTAGGCCTGCTAAGTAAGTAGAAGGGTCTGTGTTCTCTCAACATTTCTTTGTGTGTTCGCTTGCTTGTTTTGTGACCAAAACATTGAAGTTGATGGTTCCATGTGGATGCAAACACAATGGAGTGGGGAGTGGAGACATTTGTGGCTGTATCTCATGTAATATTATACCTTACACTGAAAATTCTGGAGATGTTAATGTGAATTTTGTTGTTATTGTTTCAGGTGCATAGTTGAAACTAAAACAAAGTAAGTGGTGATGTAAAAAGTCAAAAGTGGTTAACGGTATGGATGTTTTGCCCTAAATCCTCTGAGGTTCTGCTTCTGTTCAGAGGACAGTGGCAGGAAGGCCATTATGACTGAAGAGCCAGGGATGACTTCTGATTCCCGGTCCTTCAAAAAGCATGAGGCTGTCAGGGACCCAGAAATATCACCTGTACGATTCAGGAAAAAAAGCATTATGTTCTGCTTCTTGCCATAAGAGAGTTTAGGTTATGTCTTTTCCTACTAGTTATTACTAGAAGAATATAATTTTCTGTAGGAGAGGAAAGGAAAGGAGAAAGATTTACAACAGGGTTTGGCAAACTTCTTCTGTAAAGGACCAGGTAGTAAACATTTCAGACTTTATGAGTCATATGGTCTCTCTTGCAGCTACTCAGCTCTGCAGTTGCAGTGCAAAAGCAACCACAGACTATACATAAACGAATGAGCCTGGCTGTGTTCTAATAAAACTTTATTTAGAAAAACAGGCAGTGGGCCATATTTGCCTTTGATTTAGAGTCGAGGGGCAACAATATGACTTCCACTGTTCTGTAGGTCATCCTCCCAAAGGTTTTCAGCATGTCATTTCCTACTCAAGTCCCTGTGATAAAGGGCTCATCACGAGTATACATTTACTGCAGAATTTGGTCCAGATTTAAAGGTTATCATTCAAAATAAATTTAGAAGATAGGAACAATTTTATGTATAGGACTGAATGCTTTCTGTCTCTTTAAATACAGAAATAACCAAAGGACAAATAGATGAAGACAAAGGAATGTCACATACTTTGAAATTCTGGGGGGCAGAGCTAAATTCAATACTACTTTGCGACTAACAGAACCAGGAGAAAAGCACATTCCTTTCTTCATTATTCCTGTTTTGTCATTTGTATTAGATAAAATGGGTATCCACCTATCAGAAGATTATTTGTTCTCTTCTGTGTTTAATGTTGCTTGGTGGAAAGCCATCACTGAGAGAAAAGCAATAGCAGAGTAATCAGGTACTATTATCTGAAATGGATGTCAGGCAACCTTTCTATCCCTATAAAATTTTAAGAGCTTGAAAAGTTTTCTAGGGCATCTCTCTTTGTCATGAAGCTTTGGGAAACAAGGTAATTTAATGTTCTCAAATTTCAGAATGATTTTCCATAATAATCAGTCTTTTAAAGAATTTCTACAAAACCCTTACCTTCCAGAAAAAAAAAAAGCAAGTGCTGTAATGTGCATATGTACATACATTAAAAACGTATATGAGAATAATGTTCCAACATTAAATGTTTGAAAAAAATCTATGGCATCTCTAAAAAGTACCGTGGGTCCTAAGGTTTTAACATTTTCTTCCCGCTGAGTAAAACAAAAATTTTTTTTAGAGACAGATTTTCTTTTTACTATTTTCACTAAAAAATTTACAATCCTGTCAATATGATATGACTATGATAACCAATCATCTATGACAGTAAACTATGAACTGAGGGCCATGTGTTTTTGAAAGTGTGACACCTTTTTCTACTCATTTGGGCATCCGTGAATGAATGAAAGGATATTGTTTTCTTCTGTTTCCAAGATGCTTCCTGTCTGTTTGACTTAGTGAGGCAGGGAGGTTTGGTTGAACTAGTATTACATGAGGCATTAGAAGACCTTGACTTTAGTTTGGCTTCCTGAAACTACCTTAGAACCTGTGATGGTTCATTTTATGTCAGCTTGACTGGCCATGAGGTGCCTAGGGTAAGCATTATATCGGAGTGTGTCTGTGAGGTTGTCTTTGGATGAGATTAGCATTTGAACTGGTAGACTCAGTAAGGTAAATTGCCCTCTCTGGGCGTGCACATGCACGTGTGCGTGTGCGTGTGTTATCCAATCTATTGAGGGCCTGAATAGAATAAAAAGCAGAAGAAGGAGGAATTCACCCCTTTCTTCCTGCCCTTCGGCTTGAGCTGGGACATCTCATCTCATCTTCTCCTGCCCCTGTACTGGGGTCTACACCATCAGCTCCCCTGGTTCTCGGCCTTGGGACTGAAATAGGTCACTGGCCTCGAGCAAGCAGATGGCAGATCATGGGACTTTCCATCCTCCATAATTGCATGAGCCAATTCCTCACAATAAATATCCTGTGTTTATCTTTCCTGTTGATTCTGGTTCTCTGGAGGGCCTGACTAATACAGAGCTTTTGGCTGAATCTCTTATCTCTTCTGAGTTTCGGCTTTCTCCTTTGTCAAATGAGATATCTATTGCCTGTGTAGGTAGGATTTGATTATGTACGTCAGGAAATGAAAGCATTTTACAGACACGTGGTACTCCTGTGAGAAGATTATAAAGTCCTTGAGAATAGGCCTTTGTCTTACCTCTTTGACTACTATTTAAGAAAAATTCACTGAACACCTACTAGGCCCCAGTATGACCCAGGAGGGCCTTACACAAAGCTCAAAAATTATTCATTGACTTGTATTAGTTAAATGCTATATCTAATGGCAAATAGATATCCATTTATTCGCTAATGAATAGAACATACAGGTCTTATATGTCTGTTTTTATACTAGATTTTTGAAAGGAAGAATCTGAAAACCAGTTTTTTGGCACAGCAGCTTGCATTCAGACTGATAGTAGTTTTTGGAGGTAGAGGCTATGACAAATGCTCTAATGGTTACAGAATTTCTTTGGAAAAGCTAAGAAGGCAGTGCAGCCTTTGACACCATGGAAAAGCCATAATGAACAAGTGTTTTTGTGTCTACTAAAAAATGTTTGTTACAGAACTCATTAGATCATTTTTAGCACCTCCTATAAAATCTAATTCTCCTCAACTGGGTCATTCGATTTGGTATTACTGAAATGGCATGCAGAGAAAACCCACTGTAATTTTCTATTTTCAGATCATTGTGTTGACACTGTATACGTAATACACACATGGTGGTAATCAAACTATTGAACAGTCACATCAAAATTTAGATACTTAATCCATGGAAGCTGAGAGTTATTTTGATCTGTAATCATAGAGGGGGGCAATGGAAAATGAAATACATGGATAATAAAGAAGCATGCTTGAATTTGGGGGGTACATTTTCTCAACAGTGCTGGTCCCAGAGCCAGTCTTCTCTACAGGCCTTTAGAACTCCTGCCAAGTAACTGAGAAGTGACATAAGACAATCAGAGGTTGACCTCTTGGGCACCTGAATTTCTGGGGCCTTCTGGATGCTCTTAGACAACATCAGTAGTAGCAGAAATAGGGTCAGATATAAAGAAAGAGCAACAGTAGTTGACAGATTTTGTGTCTGTGATACTGAGCTCCACACAGGGACTTCCTCTGACCTTTGAGGTCTGAGGTCAGAGAATTTGGAAACCAAGAAATGGATTAGCATATCAGGACTGCTCTAAGTAATCGCTCTGAGCAGTAATGTTTCAGAGACACCAAGAGGGAGAATAAGATGACACAGCTGGAGGAGGCCAGAAGAGAGGAATGCTGACCCAAACTGGGAAGGTGACTGGAGTCAAAATACCAACCCAACACAGCTGGCAAACTGTCTACTGAAGAGAGGAGAGACCACTCGGAAGTGAGCTATTGCCATCAACAGATGTCAGAAACAATGGAATTTCAGCAACTCTACATGGTTCAACCTTGTCTGTGGTCCCTGTGTTGTGCTTATACTTTGCTGCACATACCTGTACATTTATTTATTTATATGCTCAACAGGAAAGGTGACATGTATCTTTTGCCTAGATTCAGAAAAAGCCCTTAACAATAATACATCAGGGAGAGGAAGGTGCTTTACAAGCTGACAATATTTAGAAAGTATTTCCTCTGTTGAGGGTTTTGAGTTTAGTTACCCTCAAACTTGGTTATGCTTCCGGATCAAAAACATATCTTGTGTCTTAGGCATAAGTGGCTTATTAAGTATTAAACAACTGAATTTGCCATTTTTAAAATAAAATATACTTAAAACATGGATACATTGAAATAGATGACCACAAAGAAATTCCTACGGAAGCCAAACTATCATTAGGAAACACAAGATGACTATTTTCAGCTCAGCCCCCAGCTCTTTCATTTCAGGTATAAATTCACCACATAGTGGTTGGATGACTAACCAAAAGGGAAATGTAGTAAGAGACCACATTGTTCCTTCTTATCCCTGAAGTCAGCCACACTTGAGAAGTAAATAAATAACAGGTGCTGCCCACATTTGCAGCACAGGTTGACCTTGGTGTTTCAATTCCTTTTTGACCAAGATATTATATTTGCCCACCTGTTTGAAAATATTGTGTGTGTGTGTGCACACAAACACACACATACACAAACACACACATACACATAGAATTATGAGGGAAGATCTATACATATTCCTTGTTAATCTGATAGGTAAACCTTAGTGAGTTTTAGGGAAATATCATTTGATTATAAGAACAAGCCAGTATGTTCTAGAATAAGCACTGTAAAAAAACCCACATAAATAATACAGAAATTTATAACTCAGAAAAGGAAAGTTCCTAGTAATCGTTGCCTGCACCTTTGCCCACTCCCCATACTCTCCAAAATAATCAATCTCACCATTTCGGGAGTTAAGATGTAAGTTCCCTTTTGTTCACCTCAGTGTTCTGCTTTTTTCCAATCATACTTTTATTTCTTTTAAAGTCCAATGTCCTCTAAAATTCTTTTCTTCACCAAACTATATCATAACGATCTATGTGTTCTCTACAGTTTCAGGGCTTTGAGTCTGCACTCAAACATTAGTAATAAAATGTTTTGTGAGGCTCTTTATTCCATAATTTCCTAAACTTTCTCCATAGAACACCAGTATCCCAAGGGATTTTGAAAGATCTGACTTAAAAAAAAAATTTCTCCGTCAAATACATCCTAGGGAATGCTGGGTTCAGTGACAGTAACTGGGTTTCCTTATCAGGGAAAAGGAAAAAACTTCAGTTTGTTGTCCAGTTGTAGGGAAAGTTTGTAGTAGACCACGTTTCTGAAACTTAGATCAAGGAACACCATTCTTACCCATTGTCTTATGGATATCTTAAGTGACACTTATATTTCTTAGAACCTGGTGTAGTCAACATTACATTCTGGGAAGCAGGGAACATGTTCTTTATTCTTTTGAGATCCCTGCAGTGCAGATCATCTTTCTGAAAACATCGAAGTATTCAATTTTATTTGTTGATTGCTTCATATGTTTGAGGAAAATAAGAAGGAAGGGATGAAAAATATAGTGGAAGATGTGCCAAAGGCTTTTACCATACACTTTTTTCATTACCTTTAACTAAATAAACTCACATATGAGAAAAGACGCACAACATCACTCATCATCAGGAAAACGCAAATCAAAACCACAATGAGAGAGCACCTTACATTTGTTAGAAAGTCTATAATCAAAAAGACATGAAATAACAAGTGTTGGTGAAAATGCCGGGAAATGGACACTCATGCACTGTTTGTTGGTGGGAATGCAAACTGGGGCAGCCACTGTGGAAAACAGTTTGGAGGTTCCTCAAAAAATTAAAAATAGAATTACCATCTGACCCAGTAATTCCACTAATGGGCATTTACCCAAACTAAATAAAAGCACTTAATTTGAAAAGATATATGCACCCTTATGCTTATTGTAGCATTATCTACAGCAGCCAAGATATGGAAGCAGCCCAAGTGTCTACCCATAGATGGAGAGATAAAGCACATGTGGTGGGGTCCCTGGGTGGCTCAGCGGGTTAAGACTCTGCCTTTGGCTTGGCTCGGGATCTCAAGATCCTGGGATTAAGCCCCACATCGGGCTCTCTGCTCAGCAGGGAGCCTGCTTCCTCCTCTTTCTCTGCCTGCCTCTCTGCCTACTTGTGATCTCTCTCTCTGTCAAGTAAATAAATAAAACCTTCAAAAAAAAAAGATTTTCCAGTAAAAAAGAAAGCACACGTGGTATACATATATATAATGGAGTATTACCCAGCCATAAAAAAAAAAAAAGAGAGATCTTGCCATTTGCAACAATATGGGTGGACCCAGAAGGTATAATGCTAAGTGAAAGAGATCAAAGACAAATACTGTATAATTTCACTCATATGTGAAATTTAAGAAACAAAACAAATGAACAAACAGAAAAAAAGAGACAAACAAAAAACCTGACACTGAAGTACAGAGAACAAACTAGTGGTTGCCAGAGGGGAGGTGGGTGGGATGGGGGAAAGAAATATAGGGTATTAAGAAAGAAATATAGGATATTCACAGTGATGAGCACTAAGCAATGCATAGAATTGTTGGATCATTATATTGTACACTTGAAATGAATATAACACTGTATATTAACTACACTTTAGTAAGGATTAAAAAATAAAATAATTATTACATTAAATAAATAAAGGGAAGTCTTTTGTTTTAGATATATGTTAAAATGATGTCATGTCATTATCTTTTACCATGCTGACTGAAAGTCATCGCAGAGGAGGCCTGCAGGCTCTGGTTATTAAATCACTGAGAGAACTTGAAAAATTTATTGGCTAAAATTTTCATAGGGCAAGGAATGTGTTTCTATCCCAAAGAGGGTTATAAAAAGAAGGAAATAAAACCCTACAATTAATACCATTAGGCTTGTGGCATTTCATTTCCTATGTGTGAATAGAGTCTAATGGAAAACTTCCTAACTGTGGTCTTTCTCCTTTGTCGCTGGTGAAGGGAGCCAGTGCTGAAATGTTGCTCCATGTAATAAAATGTATAGTAGAAGAAAAATGTAGTACCTTAAATCTATCTCTGTCCTTATATATCTTCCTCCAACCACTACAAGATACAAAACAGATCTGTTCTTATTCCTTAATTTCTCCAACTCCTTCCAAAAACAACAAGTCTTCAAGGCATAACTGAGTGGGTTTTATTGAGCTCCTCTATTGGCAGAATCTGCCCATCACCTGTGCCATATACTGAGTCATGGAGGAAGTGCTGGGTTCCCCGAAAATAGTCTGTATGGAGTAAATTCTTCTCAAAGCATTTCTTCCTCAAAGTTCCCCTGTCCGTGGTGCCTCCCACCTTGACCTGCTCAAGATCCATCGTGAGTTTCAAACTGAACACCGTGAAGCTTCTCTTTTCCCAGTAAAAGTTTAGCTTTAATAAAATATTTGAGTGTCATCACAAATTAATAGAAGGGTGCCTTTCAAAATACTGCTTTCCTTCTTCAAAGGAAAAGATAAAAATTCAAATTTGAAATTAATTGGGAATATCTGACTTCTGTTCACAAACAAACTAATGAGGAAGAAAAGTTAATACCTTTATGACATAACAACAAGAAATTCCTGTTGGGCTTGGGATGACCTCTCAGAGTAGCAGAAACTATTCTGTCTTCTGGAGTTGACAACAAGACTTCACGGGAAGGGTGATGTGATGGAGGGAGGCACTTGGAGGCCGGAAGGCAGTGCCTCCCCAGCTCTGCCCCGGCATATGGCCTTGGCAGGCACCTTAACCTCTCTGGGCCTGGCATTTCCCTTCTGCAAAACCAGGAGCTTGATCTGCATAAGCTCAATCATTATTTCCAGCTAAATCCAAATCGATGACACTGTTATACCATGTAAAGCCATGCTCTAGACCCTCTCTAACATAGAGGGTCTAGAGCAAATTACTATTTACACAAGGCACTTTGTTAGGTGTTGCTAGCTCTAAGGCCACAGGATTCCATTGTACTTATCCCAGTTATGAGCCCTTCCTGAAAATTTAAATGATGATGTCTAAACCTAATAAGTCCAACTTTCGTAGCAGCCTGATTGTGGAAGTTTGGGTTTAAAAACCTATGAGCATCCAGGGGTTAACAATTCTGGAGACTACTGAGCCACTTTTCTCCTGCAAATGATTTGATGCTGCAGGTCAGTGGACAGTACAACAAAGGTGGGCATGAGATCGACTGCTCATTTGATACATTTCACATTCACAACCAGGTCATAGTGGCCCACAATGAAATATTGCGAAAATGGCTTCTAGGCAAGAAAAAAAAATAGAAGATATAGTTGATTCTCGTTATTTGTGATAGTTATATGTTCTGTTAAGTTGCTTTGAACACTGAATTCTCTACTACCAAACCACTGTTCCTGGGGAAAATACAGAAGTAGGTTCCTGTAAGCGTCTGGTCACAACAGTTTTTTCAGTCGTTCATTACATAACCGTGTTTTATGTGTATTTCTGTTTAAAGACATCTCATTTAATATATCTTGTTGATTCATTAGCATTGAATTCCTGGTCGGTAGCACTATACCTGATGCCTGTCAGAAGCTTATCTAACACATGTATTTTCTCTAGATGGCACAACACAGGTCTGTTTATTGGTTTGTTTGTTCGTTTTAAAGGAACACCAGACAGCAACTTTAGCACCTATGCTTGGGGACCATTTTTATTTTTAAAGATTTTATTTATTTAGTTGACATAGAGAGACACAGGGAGAGAGGGAACACAAGCAGGGGGAGTGGGAGGAGGAGAAGCAGGCTTCCCGCTGAACAGGGAGCCCGATGCAGGGCTCCATCCCATGACCCTGGGATCATGACCTGAGCTGAAAGTGGACGCTTAACGACTGAGCCACACAGGCGCCCAAGGGGGACCATTTTAAAATAGTGAAATCATCAACAGAAAGCACAAAACTGCAAAAAAAATGTGGCAGTAAGCAGACAGTCAAAAGGACACCTGTTTACAGTATGGGAAATAAAAGAAGGCAGCAGGGATGACCTTGTCCAACCCCAGCTGGAAATTGTGCATGTCACAAGACTGAAACTTCTCACTGCTCCACCAATGACCATAAAAGTGGCCTGAGTATTGATTTTCAGCTCACAAAAGTATTTTTTAGTGAATTAGCAAATTTGTAAATATGGAATAATGAGCATTGGCTGTGTCTGTCTAAATTGCATAGAATTTCAAAATATGTAAATACCTACATAAAACTGTATTTAACAAGAATACTATTACTAATATCGATTTGTGTAAAATATGAGCTTAAGAGAATACTTTCTTATGAATAGGGAGTATATGAAATCAATAAAATATTTATAGTTCGTATAAAAATAAGATCTTTCTGTACCATAACACATATTTTCCCTGTAGTTTTACAATCAACAAATAAACAGAAGTTACCATACAAAAAACCATAAGAAACTGCTGCAAATACTCCCAGGAGCTGGAGAGTAATGAGTCTGACGCCTTCTATTGATGAACACAAATCATTTGGCCATGTCCTTACAATAATCCACATATAATTGTCAGGGTCATAGAGAAGGGTAAAGTGCGCACAACCTAGACAATGTGATCATTCTTAATGTTTCACAGCTTACACTTAAAAAGTCTATCAGGGCACAATTACAATTACGGAGTCCACTGCTTGAGTAGGTACAAAGGTGCCAAGGCACTCACTCTTTGACTTGAGAACTGATGGAAAGGTGGCCAAGACAGCATCACTGTAATCTGTTTAAGTAGATATCCATTCTCTCCAATTTTCTCAAACCATGGGTAATTGTGGGAACTCAAACAAGGCACTGAGACTCATTATGACCAACTTGACAAGAAATACAAGCTTGCCATCTTAACAGTTAAGAGCGGTGATTAATAGCCTTAGCAATCTAATGGAAGGTTTCAAACACAGTCTTTAACATCAGTGTTTTCTTTTTCTTTTTTTTTTTTTTTAAGATTTTTATTTATTTATTTGACAGACAGAGATCACAAGCAGGGAGAGAGGCAGGTAGAGAGAGAAGGAGGGGAAGCAGGCTCTCTGCTGAGCAGAGAGCCCGATGTGGGGCTCGATCCCAGGACCCTGGGATCATGACCTGGGCCGAAGGCAGAGGCTTTAACCCACTGAGCCACCCAGGTGCCCCAACATCAGTGTTTTCTACTCTCACTTAAGTAATGTATATTTGCTAAACAATACTTTTAAATTTTAGGCATTTTATGCTATTAAAAATGCAGAGGTCAGCTCTCTGGCATTTTGGAAAAGAAGAATCATCTACTAAAATAAGTAATAAATTCCAGTAAGGGTAAGGTTTGTTCTGTGAAAAACAGAAGTTAAAGTACATATTTAAATCATATTCTCACACAAGCTTCTTTTTTTTTTTTTTTAAAGATTTTTATCCATTCATTTTGAGATAGAGCAAGAGCAAGAGAGAGAGGGACAGAGAGAGAGATCACAAGCAGAGGGGAAAGGTAGAGGGAGAAGCAGACTCCCCAATGAGCAGGGAGTCCAACACAGGACTCAACTCCAGAGTCCTGGGATTATGACGTGGAGCCAAAGGCAGATGCCCAACCGACCAAGCCACCCAGGCAACCTTCACTCAAGCTTTAAGGAGATTATTCGCAAATATGAATTCCACGTATGCGGTCCATGTATTGCCTTGTAGTTAAACGTTTTTTTCCTCTCCTGTCTCCATCAGATAACTTTCTGCTTTTTCATAAACAAACATAAGGAGCTCTTCTAAAATATTTTACTTTAGATCTGCACTTTAAACCACTATCACTCTTTCCAAAAGAAACGGACTCCAAAATAACTTGCCATGTAAACTCAACCAACTTCAAAATGTTTTTTCTAAGTAAGTCAACCTTTTTTTTTTTGAGTAATAGGTATAATGTTTTAGCTTGTAAATATTAAAATTGGGATGAAACTCCATGCTTTCCTCAGAAAAGTGTAAACTATAAATCTCATCCCTGTAGAGGAAAAAAAAGAATTAATGATACATACAGTGAACATAAATCCTTGGATAAAAATATTTATTAACACAAGATAGTTGTTGATTGTAGATGGGAACCTCAGAATGACAAGTTTAAAGACCCTCCTTGCAGAGGGACTTGTGTAGCCCCCGGAAGCTATAAAATTTGCCCTGTCTAGTCCAGGCTCCAAAAGCCTCACACATGATGCTGCCATTATGTTCTTATTACTCTCTGCCTCCACTTTTTCTCTGTGCTATACAGTCTATAAACTGCTCCTAAATTCTCCTTTTATCACTTTGCCTTCTCCTTCCAACAACCTTCAGTGGCTCCCTATGGTCTCCTCACTGAACAAGGTTCTGCCTGCCTTCCAAGGGCATCATGACCAGACCTGGTCTTTCCATTCTCTGTCGACCACTGCTCTGCACATGTGCAAGTCTCAGGGTGGGTCTCTTCTTTTTCATGCTCATTTGGCATCTTGCCTCCAGTTCATACCTAAAGTATTTTATCTTGCATCTCAACTCATCCAAAATTTCACCAACCCCACCTTGTCCAGTGTTCTGCCCTCCACTTTCTGCTGATACCATCTCCTATAATGCCTACTGTCTTGCCCAGTTTGACATACAATTAGATGCTGTTGTGTGTTGTTATCTAATTCCTCATTTATATCATTCTTGTCCACAGTAGATGATGAGGATCAGCATCATAGTTTACCCTTTTTCATTTTACAGAACTGTGTCAGTTTTAGAAGTGAATGGATTAAACCATTAATTTAAGTAATTAATAAGGAGAGTCACTTTTAGGTTTGAAATGATAATATTTCTGTATCAAAATAACACATCGGGGGGCACTAAAAACAGAATATAGGGGAACATTTAAATATTTATTAAACAGGTTAAAAAATGAAGGAATAGAGAAATTTTTTTAATAAATATTTTAATCAGTTGATGTTAGGTGGTTTGAACATTGAGTCAATGAGCCGCTGTTCAATCTTGGTCACTTTTGCCAGGGATACTTCAGCTGAAAGTCTGTAGGTCTATTTGGGTACTCCATTCCACCCTTCCCCCCAGTTCTGAGTCCTATGTTGGTATTTCAAATTATGTGACAGCTCAGATTCACAATGCCTGCGGAGGGACTGCGCTGTCAAGCTTCTTTCATTGTGATCCCAATCTACTGCGGACGAATACTCAGCACACACAAAATAACATGTATCAAAGCATTCCTTTTCACTCTGGTCCATGGCTGGCAGGTTTTCAAGAATTATTAGCAGTGCAAAATCACTCTATATTATGTTTATTTGTTTTAGAGTGTTAAGTGAAAAGAGCTATTGCTGAAAGTTTAGTTAAAAAATTAAACACACTCAAGACACTTGCCACACTTTTGTGTTCCATTCCTGTAATTAGATTTGAATTGTATTGTGATTCTCTGAGATCCTCAAATTTTTTAAATAAACTTTTACTCACCAGCAATTTTGGTCTGAGTTTTTCCCAAAGCAATTTTTTTTTAAAAGATGAAACTTTCAAAAAAAAAAAAATAAAATAAAAGATGAAACTTTCATTTTGAATTATAGACTCTGAAATGAGAAAGTGTGATTTATTGATTCCCCCCATTTTTGGGGGGGAAAGTTCTTGTTTCCCTTAACATTTCTGTATCTCAATGTTGCCTAACACATTGTATAACCAAATAATGTTGGTTACTGCTCTTTAGACTCAGATATACTGTACTAAACCATGTCTCTTAAAATTTTCATGACATCCTTAATCGATAGCACAATTCTAGAATTAAGGATTCGTGTTGAATGTCTTTATAGATAATCCCTGTATAAGCATGTTTTCTAAAAATATGTAAACCTGAACCTCATTTAGAAGCTATGTTCCTTGGAGAGTTTCTTGGGAGTTCCTGAACTCCAGCAACTGGTAAGCATCTTTCTTTTCTTGCCCAAATATGAGTTAGTGTTAATTTGATGCATATAAATGAAACAGCAAATATGAAACAGCAAAAATGACAGCCAAAAAGGCTCTGGGCAAGATTCCCAGGCAGAGAGCATCTAGCATCCTAGCTCTGATGTGCAGGATCATTATTGGCCAGACCTACCCTGAAAGCTAAATGTGTTTTATTCTACTTATCGATGTAGGCTCTGCCTCATAACAAGACCACAGATTACTAAACTCATTTTCTCCTGCAAGAAAAAAAAAAAACAAACAAAAAACAAAAAACCCTGATTTTAAGTTAACATTTTCAAAAGGGAAAGCAAAGAATACTGGCTGACTGGTAACATCCTAAGTATTAAAATATAACTCAGAAGTATAGGAGAGAAGAAAAGGATAAACGCTTTTGAAACTCCCCTGTTCACTTTTACCGCAGTAAACAGGGAGCTTATAAACAGGCTTCTGGGGAGTTTTGTATTCGTTGCTGTTATTAGTAAAATGGGTCATAGCTGTGATATAGGAGCTTTAATAGCTACCTACGGTGGTACTAATCAATGGCCACCCCATGTTTTCCTGTTTTCAGAGAATGTATTGTACTTCGAAAATGTATGAAACCAAGTTCCTACAGTGTCAATTTAGAGCGATTCTTCCATTAATGTCAGTAGAATTGTTATCTGATTCTTAACCTTAGCGTTAACGTCTGTTCAGCATCAGCTGAACATTTATTTATTGTGAATCTCATGTGTGAGGCCTCATATGGTCTTCATATTTTGTTATACCTTACTATATCAACATTAAATATCTAAATTCCTCTACCATACTGATCAATACAGAGGCAATGTTTGACTTTAGAAGCCTACAGACAGATACTTAATTTGGAGTGAGAATCTAGAAAGTGAGCATGTTTTTGGTAGAGGAGAATGCTTTGTTTGTGCCAACGGTTATGTTGGGAGGGAATGTAGAATGGATTTCTAGGGCCAGGCGGGCAGAATATTACACCTAAACTCCAGCAACTTGGAACTGTTGTTGTGTTCAGTTTATGAACACTATTTCATAATACTGTTATGAAGCAGAACATACACTGTGCTTCGTAAGTATGAAGCAGTGTTCATAAACTGAACACAACAATGGTTTTGTGCTTCTACTGACTATGTTATGAATAGATTATTTGAGACAATCTCTAGCCTTAATACTATAATTCCATTAAACCAACTACTGGAAAACTTGGGATAGGGTGAGGAGACTGTAATACTGAGTGTCAAATCGGATGCCCTTCATCTGTTAGGAAAAAAAAAATGGGGCACCTATTATGGTACTTACTGTATTAGGCACTGGGTACACATCCATTCATAAGGCACATGAAGCCCTAAGAAATCACTGTAAAATAATGGAGTCATTCCCAAAGAGGTCTCATAATTTTTCTTTTTCATAATTTGTGAGACTAAGCATTCAAGAGTGATGGATCCATGAAAACATGGAAATGACTTGGAAAAGGAAGATGAGAACAAGAATCAAATCTCTTCCTGGGGAATCCCTTAAGCTATCAGCCTTTTTCTCAGGCTTTCTGTAGAAATGCCAATCATGTGATTTACTCCAGCCCATGAGAAATATGGACAGTGGAGAGAGAAATGCATAAAAATGAACCTTGAGCTCCTAATGCTGTGCAGTGAGGTAGAGGATATATTTAAGAATGTCCTCATTAGCATCTCAATGACAACAGTCAGTTTAGAAATTGAAGGACACAAGGAAATCATCTAGACCAGTGGTTCTCCATTCCGGCTGAGGAGCACTTGACAAGTGTTTCTGTCCAGGCTGCATCTAAAGACGTAAACAAACTGGATTCCTTGGGGGTGGCACCGAGGTACTAGAAATTTAAAAAAGCTTCCTGTATGTAGAACCGGGGTTGAGATCTACTATTCCAGGTCAACCCTCACTGTTTCAAAGCTTAAAAAACCCAGATCCACCAGGCTCTAAGTTATGCACTCAAGGTCAGACTGTGAAATGGGAGCAGAGCTGAGCCTGTGCACTGGGTTCTGGATGCTGTCATGAGATGGGTCTGAACACCAACCACTCCAAACATCAGTGTTTACCTACGTTGACTTTTGCGAAAGCTTTGGATCATCTACCAACAGTAAGACTATTAAACGTTCAGAATGGATGACATCACTTAAAGCTTTGAGATGTCGAAAGTTCATTTTGGGGAGAGAAGAAGGGGGAAGCCAGAATTTTAGCAGTTTAGCCTGCCCTTCCCCTGCCCCACCTTAGATGCTCAGAGTATCTCAGGTTTTATCTGTTTAAAATGCAGGTTTTCCCTGAAGAGTTCATGTCAAGAAAAAAGCTAAAAAGAAGCTTGAACATGTATGAGTTAAAGTCTTCTCCCCACCCTCAAGGAAAACAATGACTTGAGTTCTTATTTGTTTGTTAAAAATTTTATTTATTTATTTGAGAGAGAGTGAAAGTGAGAGAGATCACAGAGGGAGAGAGAGAAGGAGAAGCAGAGTCTCCACTGAGCAGGGAGCCCAGTGCTGGGCTGGATTGCAGGACCCTGGGATCATGACCTGACCCGAAGTCGGACGCTTAATGACTGAGCCACCTGAGTTCTTATTTAGATATTGTTTAAATCTTAACTCCAATCCTTGAAAGAGCATCTATGCATGAAGGAGTGTTAGACATTAAAGGGAAGATAATGAAATTGCTAAATGATTTGATCCTGTTTTGGATCTTTTCTCTGATAACTGACTTGCTGGGTGTGTCTTTCAACAACCTCTTTGAGTCTCAGTGTTTTTCATCTGTAAAATACAGATATCATCCCTGCGGTGATGGCCAAGTATTACATGAAATGATTAATGCAGTAAGGGATTTAGCATACAAAAAGGAAATGTAAAGCTCTGAGTGTAGCATCCAACATGAAAGTATGTGTTCCAAGTTTATTAGTTTCATTCCCTCTCTTCTCTTTTAGTTGACAGCAAAGGAAAAGTTCCTATTAAATGCTGACAGGATTTATAGGCTAAAGAATTTAGCACTTAAAATTTTATGGCTGGCCTTATTTTGAGAATTATTGTTTTTGCATAGTACCTTTAGAAAATATAACTTCGGAAGACCAATTTTTATGGGACTTTGGAGCATCACAGTGCTTCCAAAGTACAAAAGGCAAAATAACTCAGTTTCAAGATCGTTAATATCTGAAACACTTTTCAAGAACCAGGTCTTAATTCCTTCTATATCAACCCGCACCACTTCCCAAGTAACCCAACCAATATGTGGTGGGTTAAATCGCTTATGATATATATTTTCTTCTTTTTATTAGAGGCACAAAGTTCCTACTGGTAGTTATAATATATTAGAGTTAGCATGCATTCTGGCAACACTCAAAGCAATTAAAAATGATTTAAAAGGCAAAAGGAAAAAATTATCAGAGATGAAATACATTAAAGTAATCCAGTTGCTCAATTTCCTATTTAATCAAAGGCCTCAATTTGACTTTCTGCATTAGCTTTAAAGAAGTTAAACTGGACAATTCAGAAGGTCTCCGAATGATTTATTTATGTTCTGCCACAATGTTTATGTGTTCAATTTAAATTTAAATTTTATGATTACTCAGACTACACAATGATAAGAATGGACATTTTGGGAATGATGGTTGTGAATGATTATGTTAACTGCTACAATAAAGAGATGAAAAATCGTGGAACAACTATCCGTGGAAATAAGCTAAACTAATGTTTAGATCTGCCCTAGTCTTAAACTCAAAGCCAAATTTCCATGATGCTACTGACTTAACTGCCTTTGAAGAACTCTGCCAAGAGACTTCTCCTATCTGTAGGAAGAAAACAAAGGAGACCTTTTCCATGAGCTAAGAACAAATCTCACATTAACAGGATCCAGATAAAAAGGTAGTAACAGCTGAGGAGACTGGGGGTGTGTGTGAGCTGGGAGAGTGTGTGAGCTCATGCTTTCTCTCACATGCGTGTATGCACACGTGCGCGTGCGCGCACACACACACACACGCACTGCTCTGGCTCCCAGACTCCCTCACATTCAATACCAAGGTCTGCCCTTCTTTTCAAGCATCATGTGCTCATTAAACAGATGTCAAACATAATTTTATCACACATATGAAACCAACCATTTAAACCAACTTACTGTGCTAAGTCTGTCACGGGCTGGATATCCAGAAAAGCATATTTTTTCACCATATCATCCTTTCAACTTAAATTCCTGTCACCCTTTACTATATGGTGACATTTTCTATAACTTATGAGATAGATTAACAAGAAATAGCTTATTCTAAGTTTACTAGAAGTGAGAGTTTTATCAACAGCACCCCTCCCCCACAGAAGAGGCTTGAAAATTCATCTTTTGAGAATACAATTATACTCTAAGTTAATTCCTTCTCCACGAAAGTATAACTGCATTAATAACACTTCCTTAAGTAGATACACTGAAAGGCTGTCTTCGTTATCTCAAATCGTTTTTCTACAGCATTATTTTGTACGTATTTTTGACTCATTCTTTACCATCTCCATCCCCACCAAGCCTCCTATTACCCCCCTTTTCCTTCCTGCCCCTCCTTCCACTTCCCTCTTTAACACAGCATGGAAGTCAGGAAGTCAGGCAGATATGGACATCACACACCTGATTTTTCAGGTAAGCCTCTCTAATACTGGCCCATAGTTGGAACCGGCAGCTTGGCATGCTCTTTGTGAATCTTGTACTGTGTCACAGATAAGAAAGCTGGATAAAGCACCTGGAGATGAACCCAGAGACATTCTTACTTAGTTGCACTGAGGTCTGCCAAAGAAAAACTTGGTAAGATTGCCAAGGAACTTGAACTTCAGTGGCTAAGGCCTTTTGTTGACTCAGTTTTGCTACCTTCTTTGTTGGTGGATGGTCGTTATGATGGAAGACTCATAAATCACCCCAGGGAAACATCTGGGGTCAGAAAGATGATATAAAGAGTAATGATTATGGAGAAAATATTGGCTGTGTTGCCTCCTCCAGCCATTTGCTTTTTCTCACCATACTGCCTCTATTTTCCTAACATTCTTTTTCTTTTAAATTTTTGTCTGCTTTTGTTTTGAATAGATAACACATTCTCATGTTTTAAAAGTAAAAACTCTGTAACACCTGTAAATTGAGGACGTCTCAGTCCACTCCTGACTCTTTCTACCCTGCTCCCACCTCTACACATAATGCACAAATGAGAGTCCTCTTTTGAAGCAGGTAAGAACAGACCAAGATTTCTTAGTGACAAAGAAGGGATAGACACAGAAGGATCTTAAGGGAGGTAAAGGAAACAAAATATGGTACCTCAAAATATGCACTTTGGCATAAGGATTATTTTGAGCTGATTATTTTGAGAAGCAGCAGACACGGAAGAAGCTCGGAAAACAGTAGAAGTTGCCTTTTTGTGAGGAAATCTCCATTTGCAAGCGCATCTCCCTCTCAGTACCAGGAAAAGAAGGAGGACCCTGAATCGCAAAAGACTGTTATCCATGGAGATGGCACCCACTTAAGACCATAAGATAAACTTTGCTCTTGTTAATAGTCTTTTTCCTGGTCACTTTCCATAACTTGCCTCCCTCAGACCTTTCTTTGTTTTAGCTAAAGATGGAATTTAAGCCCAGATTCTAAACCACACATTTGAATTTACTCATCTCTCAGGTTCTCCCATGTACATATGAATATACATATTAATAAACTGTTTGTTTTTCTTTTGTTAATCTGTCCTTTGTTACAGGGGCCTCACATGGGAATTTAGAAGGGCATAGGGAAAAGGATATTTTCCTCCCCTATCAGGGGCAACAGGGATAGAGGCAGAGAAGGGAAGAGCTGTCCTAAGAGAACTCTTGCTTGGTGGGGAGGAAGAAGAGACAGGGAGGACAGGTTAGTATAATTCACCGGATTTGAATGTGAATTTAAGTGTAATGGTTCTATCAGTGGTATTAGATACTTTACAATTTGTTGATGTCATTTCCTACAATATGAGAAAGATACTCTATAACTAAAACACGTAAGAGTGCAATACCAATGGCCTTGGTAACATTGAGTTAATAACCTCCCCTATTAGAACCAAAGAATGAATTACCACCTCCTATTCTGAGGGCTGGAAGGGTCTTGTGATTCACTCTTTGCCAGTGGAAATTGTTATAGAAGAAATCCTGGTTTACAGCTAGCTGGCTGCAGATCAGGCTGAAGTCTACTTGGGAAAATGGTAATTAATCAAACTTTTTATACAAATGTATGTGTTTGAATAAGATGTGTGTCAGGAGAAGTTCTCATTTTTTTTTTTTTTAAAGATTTTATTTATTTATTTGAGAGAGAGCATGAGCGAGAAGAAGGTCAGAGAGAGAAGCAGACTCCGCATGGAGCTGGGAGCCCGATGCGGGACTCGATCCCGGGACTCCAGGATCATGACCCGAGCCGAAGGCAGTCGTCCAACCAACTGAGCCACCCAGGCGTCCCAAGTTCTCATTTTGTATGCTTTGTCACTGGACTGTAAGCTGTGAGAGTGGGGACCAAATCTGATTCACTCATCTGGTGTATCTAGAGCCTAGTATAATGCCTGACACATACTAGATACTCAACAAATAATCACTGAATGAATGAATCATAGAATTATATGGAACCAGCCTCTTTGAAAGTTCTTAGCAAACATTTATTACATTCAGGAGCACACTACTGGGTCCTCAAAAGAAAAAGAAAAAAGCAGGAAAGCAAACAGATGACTGTTTCTTACAATCTAGATGTAGCATACCAATTCATGACCTTTGACTTAAAAGAACAAAATTGGGCTATTTAAAGACAAAAAGAATGATTCTGGCAAGATGACAAAAGCGGGGATGAAGTAGAGAAGATTCCTGATTAAGGTCTTTAAGAACTTTCCTAATTAGATAATTACTAAGGAAGAAAGTGGTTACTATCAAAGTAGAAAAGGTAATTTCAAAGAAGGTGACATCTGATATTTTGACTTTGAGTTTCACAATGTCTAAACTCAGTTCAAGCTAGAAAATAATTTATAAAATAGACTTGGGTTTAGAATTCAGTATTGGTGTAGGAGGCTGAAGGGAGCAGAACTGTCACCCCTGAAATATGCCTCTTTGGCATAAGAATTATTTTAGGCTGATTATTGTTAAGAAACAGCAGACACAGGAAAAGTTCCAAAACCCAGTGGAAGTTACCCTTTTGTAAAGGAAATGTGCATTTATGAGGGAAATCTCTATTTGTAGGGCTGTCTCCCTGTCTGTACCGGGAAGAAAAGGATGCCTCTGAATCTCTAGAAACTATTGTCAATGGCAAAGTCATTAAGTCTGCATAACAACTGTACCCTTGTTTACTGTGCTTTTTTGCTGGTGACCTCCCAAGACTGGCCTATTCCTCTCCCACAACACTTGTTTTTTTTTTCCCCCAGTCTTTAACTGGAAATGGTATTTTAAAAAAAAAATATTTTATTTATTTATTTGACAGACAGAGATCACAAGTAGTCAGAAAGGCAGGCAGAGAGAGAGGAGGATGCAGGCTCCCCGCTGAGCAGAGTGCCCGATGTGGCGCTCGATCCCAGGGCCCTGAGACCATGACCTGAACCTGAGCCGAAGGCAGAGGCTTTAACCCACTGAGCCACCCAGGTGCCCCTGGAAATGGTATTTAAAGTGGTGACTTGAGCCACTTCAGAGAGTTACTCAGTTTCCCTGGGTATCTGCTATGTATATGGGAGGTATGCATGTTATTGAACTTCTATTGATTTTTCTCCTGTTAAACTGTCTTGTATTACAGGGGCTGTCTTAGCCAATGTTAAGATGGGTAGAGGAAAAATTATTTTTCCTCCTTTACAAGGCTAAAATATTTTTGTCAAGTTTCCAATTTTATTAAGGTTATTCACACCACATAAAACTATTTTCTTTCTAAAATTTTGTGGTGCTTCTTGAAATAGTTTCAAGACACAAATTCTAGAGTACTGCGGTCTACAAGAAGAAGTTCTGAGCTGTGTATGTTAATGAAGTGTTCAATACAAGGTCCTAAACTGAAACTAGCATCGATAAAATTTCTTCCCGACGTTGCAAATGGTGAGGCAGCTCAATAAAAAAAGAAAACCCTAGGCCAAATGACTAGTAAGCTGCTGGCACAGGGCGAAGAGCGTACTGGGCATTTGTATTCGCTTTGTGTGTATGCATATGTACACCCGTGTGTTTTCCTGCAAAGTTTTCTTTCATATTGAAATTTGAAGTCGATTTCTTTATGTGCTACATCAGTGTCTCATTCAAAAATACGTTAATAATGTCACTGAATCTTTCCTCTAATACTTTAATAATGTCACTGAAATCTTTCCATTTCACTACCCACCCTTCTAACTTACTTCAACTTGGCAAACTTACAATGACCATTTTTTTTCTTTTCTTCCTCCCATGGACAAATTGTTCTTAAGTAATGACATCAGTTGTCAGGCACAAATATTATCCTTTCATATCTAACCACAGTTATAAGCCAAACTATTTAATTTCAAAGACATCACCCCCATTTTATTTGGTGAAAGGTTAACTACTTTTCCACCCAGTGCCTTCAATCTCTTTTTTGATTTAATGGATTTGGATAGAATATGAAGTTCTAAAAGTACATTTCTCTACACTCTGCAGGAATGAGATCAGCTTTGTCATGTATTAAGAACTAAAGTTTGCCTTTTGTGCTAGGTGCTTAATCCTCATCCCTAAAAAGGCATTTGTTCTCTGGGATGGGATGGGAAATGGCTGTGAATTAGGATAAAATAAAAACACTATCACCAAATACAAAGTGAGCACAGATATCTATTTTCATGGTTACTGGCAAGTTACATATCTTAGAGGAGGATATAGGTTTCTATATTAGGAGTATAACCAAGGAGTAATACTAAGGAAGAATAATTTTTGGGAAAACAGGATCTGGGAAGAAGAGAGTTGAAAATTCAGATCATGGGGAGAATATCTCCACTCTTGCTCCATGTTCAAATGCTTCTTCTGCATGTGAAAATATTCAAATTCTCAACGTTGGTTTTTCAGGATTAGGGGAGCAGCAGAAGGAACTGGAAATCAGGCTTAAAGTTTTTAGAAAAACAATTTACATTCTCAGATCTAAAAAGCAGCAGGCAGAAAAGGCTAGAGAAGATTGTTTTAAGGTCTTGGGATCAGACAGCTAATCTAATCATTAATAGTTAAAACTTGATTTCACATGATCTTTTGTAGAGCACAGAAACTTAAACTTGGCTGATTAATCCTTGTGACATCATCATACGCAAAAAAGAGTCAATATTTGGGTTTCCCCCTTTCATGATATGGCCTTCTTCCTGAAAACATATCCTTAGAATTCAAGACAGACCATGCCAGACTGGAGATTCTACTGCCCCAGCCTTTGGAATTTACCCCTCTCCTAGTTCCTTCTCCCACATGCACAGCTGTGAACCAACTGCCCTCACTGGTGTGGCCACTGTGGCAGCAGCCGTGAGTGTCTTACTCATCCCTGTCATGAGATGAACACAAGGCACGAGGCAGTGAGGCAGCTGAGAGAGGCTCCCTGGTGCAGCCAGTGGGTCCTGTGACCATGAATGCAGACCGTGCATACAGTTAGTTTTACTGACCAGCTGGGCTTTTCTTTCATGCATCACACAAGTTGGCAATGATCAGTGATCAAATCTGCTTTATTTTTGGACAACAATTTTCGTTTTCCTTCTTGTGAAGCAATAGCCTCATTAGCCCCATTCAGTGACACTAGACTGTACCCTGACTCCATGCAAGTGAATCAGTGTGGAGGATGATGAAATTCTGGGTGACAGATAATCTTCTAATCAGTTTGTTTACCAAAACTTGCTGCTAAGGGCTGTCATGAAAAAGTGATATTGGATACTCTACTAGCTTTTTTAAAATACAAGTGACTGTCAAGGCAGACCTTTGAAAAGAGCAATAAGGGATCAAATTTTTAGTGGTCCCTGAGAGCACAATTGTGTTTTCTTAGCTATTCTTGAGTTTTACTGATCTGTCTTACAAGGATAGTTGTTGAAAAAAATATTCAAGAGACATTTCTGTGATATTCTTATACTACTTCTGTTCTTAAAAGAACAAAAGCAAATTTCTTGCATCTCCTCTGGGAATATTAAAAAGGTAGAAAGTTTTGAATAAAGAGATTATGCAAGACAGTTTTTTTTAAATGCAAGAGAGTTTTGAGTAAAAATTAATTTGAGAGGGTAGAGCATTTTGAAAAAAAAAAAAAGTCTTGTTCTTCCTTCATGATTAAATATAACATTAGGCTGATAACCATTTTTCTAAATAAATTTAGTTTATTGGGGTAGGGGAAAGGGCAAGGCAAACATTATTCTTGCTTCCCAGTTTAACTTTGGGGAGACTAGCAGTTAGACTTCTTCCTATTATGATTTAAGAAGTACGATGGCAAGAATGACTTCTTAATCATTGCAGAAAAGACCATTCATAGTCCATTGGCAAAACCGATGAAATTGAACGTGATAAAATATTTATTTGAAGTATATGTGAAAATCATTGCAGTAAGAATACCTTTAAAGCTATGCCAATGTTTAAAAATTTTTAGTACAGTTTATAATGTTAATACTATAATAAGCATATAGCATATAAACTCAGAAGAGTCTCACACTGACTTATGTTGATGTTTTATAATACATTTTAAAGAAATAGGGGAGACAGAAAAAAAGGACAAGGGTATTTACAGCTGTCCTTGCCCATCACGGCTCCAGGAGGCTCTGTTCCAACATGGTGGATCCAAGTGTCCCGTTCCACTTTACATGGTTGGAAATGCTATTTGCCACATGTAATTCTATTCTGTGCCCTTGGACTCCAGACCATGAAGAACAAGAGCCACCATATTTCCAAGAGAGGAAACAATACTTCCTCTCTTCATATTTCCTGTGGGACAGCACAGGCAGATGATTTGTACAATGTTATAGAGAATTAATATTCAGTGCAAGCCAGGGCTCAACTTTCTAACCTGGAGTGTCCATCTGAGAGGGACAAGATTTTGTGTCACTGTTTTACTTTAATTTTAAGAAACTGAAAATTAAATCCTTTCTGCTTTTTCTTGAATCAATATAAGTAAATATGAACACTGCCAATCAAAGAACAATTCTGATCTAATCACAATACCAACCAGAAGAGAGTGGGAAAAAAATGGTTTAAAAAAAAAACCAGGTGGTGCTGGGAGTAGAGTATAGCAAGATTGTATACTCGTACTTGTTTGCTGTTTAAAACTTCCATAGTCCACATATCTGCTATCATCCTCTCCTATGGAATTGCAAAAAGATAACGTTGTTTACATTGATTATTAAAGTAATCACCTAACATTTTCATCTTCTCTTGATAAAAGTCAAGCTCTTCAGGCCTTCCTATCTGCATATGTTTAAGGAAAACTAAAATCAACCGTTGGCATGTGTAAATCTGTTAGTATGACAAGTAACCTCACAACTGAAATACAGACAATAACTTAGGGGAATATTTTTTGTAAACATAAAAACATACATTACTTAGGGGTAGGTTCAACCTCAAGATAACTGGCAACTTTAGAAACTGGCAAGGGTATAAGGATAGCATAAAGTCAATACCCACTTTCTTTTTTCTCCTGATACATACTTTGAGGGGAGAAATTGGTAGTGACTAGAAATCCATCAAAAAGAGTTATCCATTCCATGTGAGAAGGGAAGACAAACCTAATAAAACACTGTTTGTATGTTAATCATAGAAGATGTTCCATGCTCACTGTGCATGGGCACTTGGCCAGAAGATTCAGAACAAGTTGTTCTCATGATTCTTAACTGTGAAGTATGGTAAAAACAGGTCAGTTGAATTTGTAAGCCAGCTGGTTTTAGAAAGGGCTTGGTTGTTTGTGAAGTCAGTCCATTTTTTTTTTTTTTTAATTCATAAGAATGACCTCAAGGAACCTTAACATATTCCTTTTAAGTGTGTGGTACTCTTTTTTTTTTTTTTTTAAAATTTATTTATTTGACAGACACAGCGAGAGAGGGAACACAAGAGTGGGAGGGGGAGAAGCAGGCTCTCTGCTGAGCAGGGAGCCCAGTGTGGGACTCGATCCCAGGACCCTGGGATCTTGACCTGAGCCGAAGGCAGAGGCTTTAACCCACTGAGCCACCCAGGTGCCCCGTGTGTGGTACTCTTAATCAAAGTTCAATCCAGCAATTCTTTTAAATCAAGTATCTGGCCACCATGAAATCTGACCTGGAGATGACAGTGAAAGCTGATTTCTTTTTAAACTGATGTAGTGCTACATTAATTGATTTTTTTTTTTTTTTCGGTGTTCTGGGAAAACCCTAGCATTTAGTATCTCTTCATAACATTGTATAATTGGACCCCTAGGACTTATATGAAGCTTTTTAAAGTGGTTGTTTATAGTTTTACTGTATCTAAATTGTACAGAAGCCAAGTCCTTGTTAAAGTATTATTTTGTAAAACTATAAATATAAATATATATTTATAATATTTTTATAATATAATATAATTTTATAATTAATTATAAATTATAATAAATAAATTATAAATTTATAATGAAATTATAATTTTATAATATAATATTTATAAAACTATAAATATAAATATAAAAATAAAATTAACTATAAACAATCTCCATGTAAGTTATCTGTATAACTTTCCAGGTAGATCTGTCCTCTGTGTCTGTAAGTCTCATTATTTAATATTTGACAGCATAAATGTGGTCATTATAGAGAGATGAATAGTGACATATGTCATGGGGCTGCTTTGTAAGATAAATCACATTTTTTGCTTTTTGAAATACAGAAGGGTAAGCAGATAATGTTTCTGGATATGGCACAATTATATCTATTAGGCTTTTATACTAAACTAAGAAACCTTTAATATGTCTAGTGGTGTTTTGTTAGAGATACTCCACTGACCATTAGATCACCCAAGTCAGTACACAAGAAGCTCATGACCTATTAAGTACACAGAAGTCTTATGTCTCAGCTACATTCAACAGTCCAAGCCTTGCTTTTCTTCTGTGTAATAAATATTATTTGATGGGACACCTGGGTGGCTCAGTGGGTTAAGCCTCTGCCTTCAGCTCAGGTCATGATCTTAGGGTCCTGGGATCAAGCCCCGCATCGGGCTCTCTGCTTAGCAGGGAGCCTGCTTCCTCCTCTCTCTCTCTCTGCCTGCCTCTCTGCCTACTTGTGATCTCTGTCAAATAAATAAATAAAAAATTTAAAAAAATATTATTTGATGATGATGATGATGATTTTTAGATCCTCCAAACTTTCCCTGTTGACTTACAGTCAAAGAGTATATAAAAACTGCCCAAAAGATTTGCAGCATGAAACAATGCCTATTTCATGTTCAGAGCTCAGGAGAAACACCCTGTCATATGCAGTGTATTTATTAGTTTCACTGTTAGAACAAAATTTTACCTTCTTTTCTTTGAACCTCGTTATTATTAATTATGATCCATGACAGCCTACGTACCAGCCCCTGGCAGCTCACTAATGCAGCTGAAGTTAACAGTGAGATTTAAAGGCATTGTGGGTGTTAGTCATCTTGGGATACGGTTAAAATAATCACTGGTGGAAGACGAGCTGCATAACACAGGAATAGGAAGAGTTGTGAAACTCTGCCAAACTGGAAGGCCATTGGACTCAAAGTCTAGGGACTGGGCCCAGTGACACACCGCATAGTGGCCCTGCGTGTCACCTTGTCCTGCTTCATTTTCGTGTGGAGAAAATAAGAGAAAGGAATTTTCCTCCCCACATGTTGCAAGTGAGATAAATATTTTAAATACTTTAAAATTTCCGTATGCATGTTTTTCTCTAGTCAAAGCGTAATTAACAGCAAGATCAAGCACTTTACCAATCAAAGTCCGTATTTATTTCTTTTTCTCTTTGCTTTCTCAATTAGATTTAATAGAGGTTTAGGGAAGGAAGAAACAAATGGGTTTGGTTTCCTGGAAGGAACCGTTTAATTCAAAGGCACACAAAATATATGTAGGCTTTTGATTTGTTTCCACTCTTTCTACAAACGGATACAAAAATACTCCAAATCAGTACATAACATTTCTATTGTAGTTAAAAAGGCTCATGAACTGTTAAATAAGCAATAAATCTTGCTTTGTTTGTATCTTAGGCAGGCAGTCCAAACCCTGCTCTTCTAGGAATTACAGTGTATAGTATTATTTGATGACAATGATGAGTTTAAAAGGTATATCACAAAATGAATGGGAAAGGTGCTAATCTCATCTATGCCAATTACCTTATTTTTATTCCTTTTAATGGATCATCAAGTAATTTGTTAAAAATGTAGCACTTCATCTGGGAAGTATAATTGACTTACAATTATTGCTGATGGCTATTAATTCAATGGTTTTTTGATAAATTACACAAAAGCATTTTGAGAGGGTTCTTCAGGCTAATGTTAATGTGATATATGTAACAGTTGAGTCTGTAAAGGACTCTTTTCTCTTTTGAACAGCAGTGATCTTTTTCTTTTTTTAAGATTTTGTTTATTTGTCCGAGAGAGATGGAGAGAGCACAAGCAGGGAGAATGGCAGGCAGAGGGAGAAGCAGGCTCCCCACTGAGCAGGGAGCCCAATGCGATGCTCAATCCCAGGAGGCAGGGATCATGACCTGAGCCAAAGGTAGATACTTAACCAACTGAGCCACCTGGGAGTCCATGAACAGCAGTGATCTTATAATCACCTGAGTGATCTCTATTCCAATCAGACACTATTCAATGAAAAGGACATATCCATGAACTTTGGACACAACTGGTCTAGCCCTGGCTCTGCTACCTTCAGGAACTTGGGCCAGATACATGGCTTTCCAGAATCTATTTTCACGTGGTTAAATGAGGGTTAAATGTACTTGCTTCCAGAATTGTGAGCATTACATGAGATGATGTATATTAAATTTGTGAGTGGCCAATATATGAAAGTTTCCTTTCTCTTCTTCCTTCATCTCTTAAGAATAGATCACCAGGGGATGCCTGGGTTTCTCAGTCGTTGGGCATCTGCCTTCGGCTCAGGTCATGATCCCGGGGTCCTGGGATTGAGCCTGGCACCAGGCTCCCTGCTCGGCGGGAGGCCTGCTTCTCCAGCTCTCTCTCTGCAGCTCCCTCTGCTTGTGTTCCCTCTCTCACTGTGTCTCTCTCTGTCAAATAAGTAAATAAAAATCCCCCCCCCCAAAAATAGATCACCAGAATTGCAGAATAAAGAAACAAATGTTCTCTCCTCTTAAAATTTTAGATTAAATTTTCTAAATATCCAATAATTTCCTTTCAAATAATAAAATGACTGAAAAAGTGTCTTGAGTAATAGTTATAATAATGAGTTGTTTTTCTTTGTGTAATCAAAGGACATAATCTGATATGAAAAGCCTTCACTAATGTAATTATTTCACACGATATCGATTGTGGCAGAATATGAGAAAAATCATTAAAAAGGAGTAAATGCAAAAGAAAACAACAAAAAGAAAATAAGATAAACAGATTCTATTTTCTACTTTCTGAAATCCTCAGCTTCTATTTTGGAACTCTGATGGCTTTTCTCCATGCAGTTATGAGAAGAATGGGTTAACTTTCAAACCGTCCATTCATGTGCCAGTGGAGAAAAACATGGCCAGTGACTTCTTTCCCAATGGGTTCCATTATGATTGCAGTTCTCAGAGATCCTGGAATGCCTTCTCTTCAGTGTGTGGGGGAAAAGCCAGTGACATAGAGTACTGTAGCCTGTATAATGCATCACCCTCCTAATGTCCCAAGTGTTTAATAATGGAAGATTTCAATTTTAGTTGTGGCACTGCTTCCCAGGATTAAAGGCTCTAGTTGGAATTGAGTCAACGACAAAATGATTTACTAGGAGGTAGGCTCTGTGACAGCCAGGACTTTGTCTGTCTTGTTCCTTGCTGAATGCCCTAGAATAGGTTCTGGAATAATGCCAGGCATGTAGTAGGTGCCTTATTCTGCAAATAAGTATTTGTAGGAAAAAAAAGAATTAATGATTTAAAAAGAATTGACCTTGATTGTTTCTACACTCTGCTGTATGAAATTATAGAAATAAAAAATGTGTGATGTCTTCTGAAAATGTTGACCCCAAAATAACCTTATCAAATCCTACAAAACACAACTAAACATGGTGTAAAAAAGATAATTTCAGTGGAATATTAAATATTTAATGCAATGAAAGAGATAACGTATAGTAAAATATGATTTGTAACTTTCATAAACCAATAATAGTAATTAATGTTCATTGAATATTTACTAGAAACATGCAATGGTCCAACGGGTTTCAGTATATAATCTTATTAACGGGCACGCCAGGCATTGTAGTAGGTTGAGGATAGACTCTGGGGCCAGACAGCCTGGTTCTCAATTCAGGCTCTGGCACTTAGCTGCCTCTGGAAAAATTGTTTTACTTCTTGGTTTCTCGGTTTCCTTATCTGCGAGAAGGGAAAATTAAAGTGCCAACCCCATATGGTTGTTGTGAAGATTAAAGATATAATTGATCCTAGAATTGTACCAGGCATATAATATCTATTCTCTCTCTGTTTGTCTCTGTCTCTCACTCGCTTAAAACAGCACCTGATGAAAAATAGGAGCTATGTAAATGTTGGCAACCACTGTGTATTATTATTATAATTATCATTCCCATTTTACAGATGAGGAAACTGAGACACAGAGAAGTAACTTGCTTAGGACCACACAACTACTAAGTACTGAAACTAAGGTTGGAATAAAGGTAGTTTAACTCTAGAGCTTGTGCTCTTAACCTTTATGCTCCCTACCTCCCCAAATGAATGTACCAAAAATGCAGTTAATTCACTCAGTAATAAACTGCTTCTAGAATTTATTGAATAATTTTCAAATGATAATTTGACACTCTTTGACTAGCATATCATTTTGAAGACATCGGATGAATAAGTACAGGTGTTTCTGTACTTCTGTTATTAATAAAAATATGCTATTATTAACCCAGTTGCCTGATTAATTTTAAGAGCCAACGCAGTAGAAAATGATTGCTATTTTCTGTAATTTAGTCTTCAGAAACTGTTAGTAACTAAAAATAAACCTCATCTCAGGGAGACCAGCTTTGCGTTCATCTGACACTAACAGATGCCTACTGTTCGGCTCCCATGTGAGGGGACGGAGCCTCAGCGATGGCGGCCCCTCAGGAAGCCTCCATGCAGATGTCATGTCACCCAAGGAAGGGCAAGATTATCTTTCAGTGACTGTCTAAGAGGTTGGTGCATTTGAAGAACAGTTGAGCCACACGTTTAATTAAAAAAAAAAAATAATGCGGTACAATGACATGTATTACTCACAGTGCAGACTATATTTAAATGGTAAATGAGAAGAAATGATGTTTGTTTAAATGTCAAATAGACTCTTGAGGGGCTTCAGTGTAGGATCCTGGAAGGATAAAAAAAGAAATCTTAATTTCCAAATTTCCCCTCAAATTATTTTAACTTTAAACGTTTAAACAGCCTATGAAACTTGGCCAAGTATGTCAAATACACTATTTATAAAGTAAAAGACTGAAACTTCAGGAAGGTTATTTTCCATTAAAAATTACAACCATTTTCTTTCCTGAAATCAGTCAGATAGGTTTATACACATAGATCCTGGACAAGGCTGGGGTGATTAACTTCTTGACTAATTTAATTTGTCACTTTAGCTCTAGACACTGTCTCTACTGAGCCATTCCATGTCACCTGAGAGTCCCTACAGTACCACAGTGAACATTTGAAAAAATAATTCAAAGAAACCTATATTGCTACTTTGGAAAACTCAGTTACTCTTTGAAAGCTTCAACTTTCCCCCAGTAATATTCAAAATCTCTCCCAAATAATCTGAAAAGTTAGAAGGCAATTAGTGTATTGAAGGCAGAGCCTCTCTGCAACTGAAGTTATGATTTCTTTTACTCTTTTATCTGTCAATCTCTTTAATTTTTTATCTGTAAAATATATTTTTGAGTCTATTCGGGATGTCTACCTGACAGCTACAGAGCTGAGGTGTCAAGAATGACTCCACTTCTTGATTTTTATACGGTAATCATAAAATCCTTGCTGAATATTTGGTTACATATGGGAGTAATTGTTGATAATTATGCTAACACAAATTTATGCAGAACCAAAGAAACAGGTTTAATCTTAATACTCCAGGTCAGCCAAGGAATAACTGCATGTTTTTAAAACGCATGATTCTGTAAATGAAAAAGAAACTTCTTTAGGAATCAATCACAAGCTACTGTTTGGTTATCAGTAGGGCAGAGCGTCTTTTTGTTAGATACTGCCACACTTCCCTCCAATCTCTCCAGTGCATCTCTCTTCTGCCTGGGCACCACTGCCTCCTCGCTCCTGGAGCTCCGGTCCCATTCTAGAAATGGCCACCTGGCCACAGATCTCTGTATGTGCTACTGCTTCTACAGAGAATGCCATCCCCTCCCATGGGCCTGGCGAAGTCCCTCACTGCCTTCAGATCTAGGTAAGGCTCCCAGCATTCTCTTATAGGTCAAGTGCTTCTGACACATGCCCTTATGAAACAGTGCTCTGTTGGCTCAGGACACTTATCTAAAGTGTGAAGTCAGGCCTTCGTTAGTGAGGTAATCTGATGAAAACCTTTCTCCTCCATTAGACTGTAAGAGAGTCAGAACCATGTTGGCTCATTCCCCAATTTCAACCCCAGAGTCCCCAGAATGCCCAGCGTGGAGGAGAAAATCAGTGATCAATAGCTGAAAGAGAAAGAAAGAAAGAAAGGAAGAAAGAAAGAAAGAAGAAAGAAAGAAGAAGAAGGAAGGAAGAATGAGGAAGAAGGAGGAGGAGGAGAAGGAGGAAGGGGGTGAAGGAGGAGGAGGAAAGGGGAGGAGAAAGAAGAAAAAGAAGAAATAGAGGAAGAGACATAAAGAAAGGCAAATAAATACAGAAAAGAAAGTAAAAGAAGTAAAATTAAAACCATTGGGCAGGGGAAGGGAATAATTATTGAGACCTACACCTCACCCTCGGGACCTTATAATCATCTTATGTTGGCCTCATGACAATCTTATATGACAGAGATATTTGAATTGATGTTCCAGAAGACCCCACCCAACACCAGGGCCCTTCATGTGATACCACGTTTTCCCTGCCCATCTAAATGTTCTTTTCTTTGTGGCTTAATTTTAGTTTTTCCGCCTGGAGGTATAACATACAGATAACTAACACAGAGTGTTTTTCATGTGCCAAGGACTTTCCTAAATACTTTACATATACTACCTTATATAATCCTTAAAATAGCCCTATCATCGTTCCCATTTTACCAATAGGGAACACCAAGGCTACAAGTCACAGAGCTGACATGTGCCAAAGCCATGACTGAAAACCAGGTATTCCAGATTCAGAACCCACTTGCTTGATCACTATCTTGTATTGCCTCTGTGTAGAATGAACAGATTGTGAACACACAGGTGATCTGTCTGAGTAGGATTTATTTTTCTGGCCAGAGTAGTTTACCTGGACATACACACTAGTGCCATCTCTGCCCTGATCCGGGGAGTGTTGATTGACAGCTGGTAGCATCAAAGAGTCTGGTCACACCTGGCTTGTCTTCTTCTCATTGGCCTGAGGACACCACCAGTGGTTAGACATGAACACTGTAGTTCTAGCAGTGTGAGGAGGGAGGAGGATACACTCTGTCTGAATCAGACAAGATTCAGGCCAGATTGGGCGATACCCATCCTATACATGGGAAGAAACAGCTGAGCAAAAATTGGTTCTTCCTGCTGAAACTTTAATAATTTGACTGAAATGATAACCCTCTCAATAATAATGTATAAATAATTCGGCTTGATAAAATGTTTCCCCTGATAGACATGCTCAAGTTATTAAGCCTTGTTTTGGGGAACAGTCAGTCCCACTTGGTTCTTTGTAAGCCTGCTTTCTTGCTCTGAAGCTTCTGACGGAATTTCGTGTATTGAAGACTGTTTATGCTTATAGAGTCCTTGGGGGTCATGAATCCAACCCCCTTATTTTATAATAGAAAAAATTAAGATTCAGAGAGTTGAAGAAGAAAAAATATTTCTTTCAAACATTCAAATGGCTCAGAGAGAAAAACACCATAGAGAATAAACATTTTTCATATGCTGTCCCACCTACAAAATTGAGAAAACCGTTAAACAATCATTGTTGCTATTAATCTTTTTACTCATTTTCATATTTTATTCATCTTCCACAGAAGAGAATATAAAGCAACGTTGACCTCTCTCTGCTAAGAGAGTATGTGCCCATGAGGTTGTCAGGGGCCAAATACAGGGTCTCAGTTAGGCAATGTCTATGTAGGTTATGTGGTTTGATACCAGAGACATTACCTGATTTTACAGACTTGGATAACTTTTTATAACTTTTCTTTTTTTAAAAGATTTTGTTTTTTTATTTGACAGAGAGATAGCACAAGTAGGCAGAGCAGCAGTTAGAGGGAGAGGGAGAAGCAGGCTCCCCGCTCAACGGGAAGCCTGATGTGGGGTTGATCCCAGGACCCTGGGATCATGACCTGAGCCAAAGGCAGCCACTAAGTCAACTGAGCTACCCAAGCAGGCACCCCAAGCTTGGATAATTTTTAAATATGTAATAAGGCCTGATAAAAATTTGTCAAGCGAATGAAAGAATACATGAACTAATCAGTAAGCATATGTGGCAGTCCTCTCATCTGAGATATACAGATCAAGCTGGAAGAAAATAATATCCAGAAACCATGCAGGGAGGCAGACACCTTGTGGAGAGATATCTCTCCAAGGAGAATGTGTCCGTAAGTTAAAAAGGGGTGTGGGGTGGGGCGCCTGGGTGGCTCAGTGGGTTAAGGCCTCTGCCTTCAACTCAGGTCATGATCCCAGGGTCCTGGGATCGAGCCCCACATCGGGCTCTCTGGGCAGCGGGGAGCCTGCTTCCCCTTCTCTCTCTCTCTGCCTGCCTCTCTGCCTACTTGTGATCTCTGTCTGTCAAATAAATAAATAAAATCTTAAAAAAAAAAAAGGGGTGTGGGGTGTAGGATCAAACTAGGACAATTGCTGGTAATACAAGAGAACTTAGAAGAGTTGGGATCCAATTTCAAACCCAGAGAAAGGGAGTCCTTTACATTTTCCTAAAGCAGAAAAGTGTCTCTGGAAATAGAAAGCATGGACTGGAATCACGGACTCATTCTGTCCAAATGGAAACAGAGCTTCCAGATGTGGAGGGTCTGAGGTCGCCGCTCTACCCACCCCTTCCGTTCTGCTTGTTCAGTGATGATCTGGGAGACTTGCCAGGCAGCATCCCCAGGGGCTGGGTTCAAGCAAATGAGTGTGCTAGGGCTCGGCTGTTCCTCCTCAGCCTGGCCTCCACCAGCTCTCCAAACCACACTAAGGGTTCTGTTACGCTCAATGAATGTCAAATTGACAACATTGGCAATATTTTTCCAGACATGTCAAGGCCTTGTTTCTTAAATTAAAATCTTAGGCATGCCAAGTTTGTACAAGGGTTAATGAGTTTTCCCAAATTTTAGATATTGTATTTCTCTCAATAAATCATAAAATCTGTTCTGGGTTTGAACTGGTATTTCCAGTGTTAGGAGTACGATAAAACTTATTTTTTAATACTAAATCATTTGCAGTTTCAATTTTATACAACTGTAGGCCAATAGCATCCATGTCTCTTCAGCATATTATAGTAATTTTTTGTTTATATGTAAGGCTTTTCTCATTAGACTATAAGCTTCTTGAGGGTAGGGACTATATTTATTTTTTTTTAAATTTTACTGAAATTTAATATACATGCCATAAAATTCACCTGCTTTGAATGTCTAATTCTGTATTGATTTGTTATCCCATCCCTTTGGGCAGATTCTTGCTGGTTCAAGTCAAAGATGACATAGGTCCTAGCCTGAAGTGACTTGGTCTTCACCTGTAGCTGAATTTGTCCTGAGCTTACAGAATATCACACTGGACCTTCAGGTTCAGTTGCCCTTGAATATCCAAATTTACAGAAGTTCACAACCATCACCATGTCTTATTTTAGATAATCTTTATCCCCTCAAATGGAAATCTCATGTCCATTTGCCTTCATCCCTTTCCCCGCACTGTTCTAGGCAACTGCTAGTCTTTCTGCTCTATTCACTTTTGAAGCCCTCATGCTTCAGGACATTCTGGGCACCTAGTACACACAAAAAAACTTGTTCTTGATGTCTTAATTAACGAACTAATTAATTGGGTACCAGAGACACAGCACTTTCTGCTAACAAAATCCAACCTTTCCTTTGTATAGCACATACTTTAATGTGGAATCACTGTTTGTCAGAGCAAATTATGAGGTGGTCAGGGCAAGACAATGCTTTCTGAAAATGATAAAACAGACCTAGAGAGGACAAAGATGTGCTCAAGTCATCCAACAGCAAGTGAGAGAGCTGTGCCCTTTGACTACATAGCCAGCATTCCCTGTGCCGTGGTCAAATAGAGGTGATAGAAAATTGAGAAAACTTGTGGTCTACATAACTATATCTGGAACTTCACATAGAACCTAATATCTCCCACTGTCTTTAACTCTGAATTCATTTGAGTAGTATGACAAAAACCATAGTTTTATGAATATTTTATAGATGCAAAATAAATGAGAACTGAAAAAATTATTTATAGTTTCTAAAAACATACATTAATCCTACTATTGGGCTAATTCAAGTGCACGCAGCCCTCTGAGGACTCCTTTTTGTGGCTGGTTGCTCAACCTTGGCCTTGGTTTTGGGTAAGGAGGTATGATTTACCTACTTTAATATAACCAGAGTGGTAACGGAAAGAATTATTTTAAAATGTGCATAATTTTTTAATTGTAAATTAAAATACTTTTTAAAATTAACATACACTTCAACTTGCTCACAATGATCTTTTTTTTTTGATCATAGTTATCTTAATTTTCCTTGTGTAATGTTTTACAGATACATGATTCTGTGGTGGAAGCATAAATTTCCTTTAAAAGTGGTAGTGGCTTGTGCATGCCCTAGGAAATCTGTTATCCCATCCCTTTGGGCAGATTCTTGCTGGTTCAAGCAAAGGATGACACAGGTCCTTGCCTGAAGTGATTTGGCTTCAGCTGAATTTGTCTTGGGCTTACAGAATACCACACAGGATCTTCAAGTCCTGTTGCCGTTGAATATCCAAAAACTGAGGGTATGTAAGCTTCTCTGGGCAACTAAAGCTACAATTCCTTTTTATAGAACATTATTGAAAATTACTGCAATAAAATTTTCCTTTACTTCTTTACAATCCCAGCTTACATGCATAGTTTATCAAAGTGGTTAATTTTTATGAGTTAGTTTGTTTTGTTTATACTCCCAACCCCCTGGGGACGCTTACAGCACCAGTTACTATTACAGCTTTGGTTTTATCCTAATTATGAAAAAGGCACAACTGAAATTGTGGGGTAATCACAGAGGCATGCAAACATATGAACACATTTGCAGGATGTAATATTAAGATAGGGTCAGAGAATTTGAAAGCTGGAAGTCACCAAGTCCAGGGATGAGAAAACTAAGGTCTGGAGAGATTAAAGAATATGTGGGAATTTAAGCTGAGGAAGAGAGAGGCAAGACATAGGTTTTGGCAAATGTCAAGAATTTGTTACAGAATTTAGATTTTAACAAGTTAAGTAAATGTATTAATTTATAAAAACATTAATTTAATATACATATAAATTTTGGATTGAGCTATAAAAATATATTTTATATAATATTTTATTAAAATATAATATAAAATACTTACCATGGCTGAAATTTCAATTGTAGGAGGTTGGAAAAATGATAACTTTATCAGTTCAGAGCTTTGTATGTGACTCATTTTAATACAACATTTAATTCTATGCTACTTTCCCTCACTGTAGGGAAACTCTTCATGTAGACGGAGTTAAATTTAAGGTTAAAGTTGAAGTGTCTAAGTTTTCATTCATTCATTCATTCATTTTACACAATCTACTGAATGTCTGCTTTGAGCCAGGTATTGTTCTGTGCTCTTGGATAAGTCAGTATGAGTTCCCTGCCGTCGTGGGGCTCATATTCTAGTAGGAAGGCGTATATACACACAAGAAAACCAATAAATGAGTAAGAATTTCTTTCCTCCCTCCCTCCTTCCTTCCTTCCTTCCATCCTTCTTTCCTTCCTTATCCTCCTTCTCTTTCTTTCCTTCTCCCTTTCTTTCTAGCATTTAATTTTTTTCAGTGTCATTGAAATGTGATTGACAAATAAGGTTGTAGATATTTCAGTATAACATGGTGATTGTCTACACTGTGAAAAAATTTCCCCCATCAAGTTATTAACACATATATCACCTTACATATCTTACATTTCTTTCTTTCTTTCTTTCCTTTTTTTTTTTGGTGAGGACATTGAACGTCTATTCTTTTAGTAATTTTCAATTATACATCACAGTGTTATCAACTACAGTTACCATGTTATACATTAGATCTCCCGACTTTATTCATCTTATAACTAGGCGTAAGCACTTCTGAGAGTGACATGTACAATGAAAAAAATTTAAGAAGGGCAGTAGGATAGTGAGTAACTGGAAAGGCTATTTTGGGTAAGGGTGGTCAGGGAAATCTTGTATGGAGGGGACATTGGACCTGAGGCCTGAATGTAGAAGACTGTTCTAAGAAAAGCAAGGAATGGGAGGTGGGTGAAATGAGTGAAGGGGTCAAAAGATACAAATTTCCAGTTTAAATTAATACGTTTGAGAGATGTAATCAACAACATCGTAGCTATAGTTGGTAATACAATAGTGTATGTTTGAAACTTGCTAGGAGAGTTGATCTTAAAAGTACTCATCTCAAGAAAAAATTGTAATTATGTATGGTTATGAATGTTAACTAGACTTATTGTGGTGATCATTTTGTGGCATATACAAATATCAAATCATTATGTCATATACCTGAAATTAATGCAATGTTATATGTCAATTACATCTTAATATTAAAAAAAGAATGTTATATCAGTGAGAAAAAAAAGTGCAAGGTGTGAAAGGTCTTCCATGTGGAATGATCCTCAAGTACAAAGACCCTGAGTCAGAAAAAAGATTAATTTGTTTGAGGAGTGAAAGAATCTGGAAATGAGTGAGGGAGGGGGGAAATTGTAGAAGCATATGAAGAAATAGTCAGGGACCAGATCATGCATTTTCTTGCGGCTATGATAAGGAGTTGGTATTTCATTTTAAGGGTAAAAGAAAGTCAAAAGGATTTTGTGTAAAACAGAGCCATAATCTGATTTACATTTTTACAGGTCATCTTGGCTGCTGTTTGGATTATAGTGGGCAACAGGAGGGGAGTAGTTAGTATGCTATTACAATAACCCAAGCAAAAAAGAAGGGAGCTCCTAATGGCAGCAGGAGAGGGGACAAATAAAGAGTTAGAAATACGGGCAGATTAAAAATATTTTAGACACAGAATTGATAAGATTTGCTGATGGACTCGCCGCAGCAAAAAGGGAAGAAGCAAGAATATTTGTAGTCAAAAAAAAAAAAAAAGAAAAAAAAAAGAGTATTTGTAGTCAGTATAAACAACCAAGTAGAAGGTGCTAGTTACTGAGAGATGGATCACTAGAAGAGGAATAATATTTTTTATGTGTGTGACATTAAGGGTTCTTTTTTTAGCTGTGCTAAGTTTAAGATGACTCTCAGACAAATAAATGGAAATGTCAAGGAGACTTCTAGTTGTGTGAGCTTGGAGTTCAGAAGAGAGATTAAGACAGCCAAGAAAAGGAGGGGGGGGCATTATCAGCATAAAGATGAGATTTGAAGACACAGCATCAGAGGAAATTTTCAAAGTAAAGAAGGCCCAGTGCTGAGTCCTGCAACAATCACAAGTGTAGAGGTAGGTTAGAGAAGAAAAGCCATTAAAGAGGTAGAGATGTGTTCTTCTGGGAGAGAGGAGAAAAACCATAGGAGCATAGAGTTCCAGAATACAAGAGAGAAAAGTTTCTAGAGGGACCTTGGTCATATTCATGAAATGCTGCTGTAAGGTAGAGTGAAAGGACAGAGATGATGCCATTGAATTTGGCATCTTGACGATTTTGACTTTGGCAAAAGCAAAGATGGAAGCCAGATGGGAATGAATTAGAGTGATCAGGAAGCTAAAGAAATGGCCATGAAGAGGAACAGAGTAGGCAAAAGCTGGATGGGAATCTGAGATCTGAGATGTTTGCTTTTTTTTTCTTCTTCTTTTTCTTATTTTAAATGAGAGATATTAAATCATGTTTATTTAACAACTGCTAAGAATGATGGAATAGAAAGGGAAAAAACTAGTCATGCAAAGGAGAGAAGGTTTGATGCCGCTATCCCGAGTGTTGAGAAGTATACTCAGCAGGGGTGTGAGGACCTATTTGAGAATTTGAGGGAGACCAGTCAGCATGGTGTGTAATTTTCTCAGATGAGAATAGGAGGAGGCCAATACTTGGGTTTTGTCAAGGCTGGAGTTTTGTTTAGAGAGGGGATTGCAAGGAAGTGTCATAGTGAAGATACAGGAGATCTATACTAGTGACAAGAGGGAAGCAGGCACATATGGGTGGTGATGGGTAGTGCAAACTGTTAGGATCACTGGACTGGACGTTCTTATAGGCTAAAGATTTAGTGACCCTGGTGACAGTAAAGTAAGTGTTGCAAGGGTAGGAAGTGAGATGCCTGAAATTAAGTTTTGAGAGCTGCTGACATTGTTGATAGGTGGAGAAAAAGAAAAAAAACCGAGCTATGCAGATCATAAGAACCCAGACAAAAGGAGAAGATCAGCTTGTTATCAAGTTGGAGTCCAGTGTCCTTCCACACATGATAAATTCCTGTAGTGCGGGAAGTGCTTAAGGAGTCTTGAAGTTAGGGGATTCCTGTAAAGACAAGTCAGTTCTCCAACAGCACCTCATAACAGCCAAAAGACCAGGGGTGCCTGGATGGCTCAGTGGGTTAAACCTCTGCTTTTGGCTCAGGTCATGATCTCAGGTATCGCGCTCCACATCAGGCTCTCTGCTCAGTAGGGAGCCTGCTTCCTTCTCTCTCTGCCTGCTTCTCTGCCTACTTGTGATCTCTCTCTGTCAAATAAATAAATAAATAAAATACTAAAAACAACAAAAACAGCCAAAAGACCAAAGGTCAGGTCGTCCTTTAAATCCCAGTTATTAAATACTTTGGTTTGGGGGCTGTATCATTTGCTATTATGTGACCATGGGCATTCTATTTAGTTTTGGAGCTTCATTTGTAAAAGAAATGAATTAATACCACCATCGTCATCACTATCACCATCATCCTTAGCCTCATCCTCATCACTATCATGACCATCATCAGTATCTTGCCATCATCATCATCATCATCAACACACCACCACCACCACCACCACTGCCATGTATGGGTGGCTATAATTTATTTAGGGCCTTTCTACAGGCTCTCCGTGGAACACTCTATCTCCAGATCTTCGCTCATGAAGGTGTTCTGTCTTCATTTCACATGCCACCTCCTACTTGAATAGATATTTTTCCAAAGAAGACATACAGATGGCCGACAGACATAATAAAAATATGCTCAACATAATTAATCATCAGGGAAATGCAAATCAAAGGCACAATGAGATATTATCTTACACCTGTCAGAATGGCTAGAGTCAAAAAGACAAGAAATAATGAGGGTCAGCAAGGATGTGGAGAAAAAGGAAACCTGTGCACTGTTGGTGAGAATGTAAATTGGTGCAGCCACTGTCAAAAACAGTGCAGAGTTTCCTTAAAAAGTTAAAAATAGAATTAGCATACAATCCAGTAATTCCACCACTGGGTATTTACCCAAAGAAAATGAAAACACTAATTTGAAAAGATATATGCACCCTTATGCTTACTGCAGCATTATTTACAATAGCCAAGATATGGAAGCAACTTAAGTCTCCAATGATAGATGAATGGATAAAGAAGACGTGGTATATATACACAATGGAATAGTAGTCATAAAAAAGAATGCAATCTTGTCATTTGCAGCAACATGCACAGACCTAGAGGATATAATGCTAAGTGAAATAAATCAGACAAAGAAAGACAAATACCATATGATTTCACTTATTTGTGGAATCTAAAAAACAAAACAACAGTTGAAGAAGTGTACAAACAGACAAAAGAGGCAAAGAAACAGAATCATAAATATGGAGAGCAAACTGGTGGTTGCCAGAGAGGAGAGGGCTGGGGGAATGGGCAAAAGAGGTGAAGAGGATGAAGAGGTACAAAATTACATTTGTAAAATAAATAAGTCACAGGGTGTCTGTGTGGCTCAGTCAGGTAAGTGTCTGACTCTTGATTTTGGCTCAGGTCATGATCTCAGGGTTGTGAGATCAAGCCCCAGGTTGGGTTCCATGCTTGGTGTGGAGCCTGTTTAGGATTCTCTCTCTCCCTCTGCCCACGCGCATACACACGTGCTCTCTCGCTCTCTCTCTCTCTCTCCCTGCCTCTCAAAAAAATTTTAAAAAATTAAAAATAAAATAAAATAAATAAGTCACAGGATGGAAAATACCGCATAGAGAGTATAGTTACTACTATAGTAATAACATTTTATGGTAACTACTAATAAATGACATATATGACAATATATAATACAATGTAATATAACATATCAATAATGTGTGAGATGTCAATTACACCTCAATAAAAAAAGAAAAATAAAGAGAATCGCTCAAATTAAAAGAAGACATTCCCTATTCCTAAAACACCCAGTTTTATTCCTTATTGCACTTCTGACTATCTGGAATTATCTTTTAAATGGGAGATGTTATACATTTCTGTACTTGTTTACTTATATTTATTTGCACACTTTGTTTGAATTGTCTCTTTCAAGAAAAATTTCTATGAGATATGGACCTTGTTTAAAGGCTAGAACAAGGACTAGTAATGATGAATGAAAAAGGCAAACTGTAAAATCCTCTATGGTTACTGTTATTATGAGGAGGAGATTTGTGACCTCAACACAATCAGCTTAAATAGAGAATGTAGCAGTTTGTAATTTGAAGAGAATATACTTAATTTATATGTTGTATTTTTGAAGCATGATCATTATTTATTTTTATAAAAACTCTCTAGAGACAGGCTTACGGAGTAGAAGACAAGTACTGGTCAACTCACTAAGCTGATCGGAAATAATCAGGTAGAATTAATTACCTGTGACGGATGACAGAGGATCATTAGTTGGTACCCACAGCAGAGACTGAGCTAACGTAATGTGGTCAGAGGCAAGGTGCGAATCCCCGGAATGACACGGGGATAAGTATGTTGCCTTCCGCCCTCACATCCACACTCCCAACACACATGAACTGGGTGGAATGCTCATCCTGTAAGAAGTACGATGGGATCTGACTAGAGGCAAAGGCATCATCCTTGTACAGGTGATAGACACCAGCCTGAAATGGAAAGGTGAAACATCCGGCCAGGAAAGAATAATTTCACAGCTCCATCTGACTCTCATTTACAGTTTTCATAATGCCTCTGAAGGTAAATCTTAATCTAATGAAGAATTTTACCTTAAATTTTAAAAATTCTTAACACAATACCTTCTGTTCAGAATTCTGTCCAATGTGAGCATCTAATGATGATTTTCATTTAACATACTCCAAGACATAGTGGCCTTTAAAAATTTAGAGGATTTTTCCCCCTTCTTGCTGTTTTATTGAGAATAAATGACACTCAGAAATGATGACTGATTTTGTTTTTTTCAAGCTTAAACCTGATTTACAACAATATCATTAATCTCTCTCATGTAAATCTTAGTGAAGGCAGACTTATATTCTTAGTTACCAAAAACGTTATATGTTAGTTCACGAGAATTTTCAAGAAACATCTTCCAGATATTTTTAGAATAATTTTCATGTAAAATAAGGTACAGAAAGGCTGGTGATGCTAACAAATAAGTCATAAAGGAAATGGATTCCTTAAAACAATAATAATATAAAAAGCAAAATTTTGAAGTTCTATTAAATTTTATACCACATGTAATTTATATTTAATGCAGGGTATAGATGTGTTTTAAACTATTTGATATGATGCAGGATGGGGCATCCAAACATGATACTTCCTAGGTCTATGTAGGTCTTAAGAGGACACTCATGAGGCATACATGAAAATAAGATATAAAAGTCAAACAGGGAAATTGGTAAAGAAAGAATAGCAGCTTTCTCTTACTCTCTTTAAAATTTGTTTTTAAATGAGAACTATGTAAGCATCTATTATAGTTTTAAATTTAGTTTTTATTTTTATCAAAGTGATATGTGCATATAATTCAGAGAGTCACATAGTTACTTCCTCCCAAGCCAACTGCTTTCAGATCTAATTAAAAAAAAAATCTAAATAAGTTGTCTATTTGCTGCCTCTCGGTTATTCAAGTATTATCTACTGACTTCCTCTTAGGAAGAAAAAGATACGGCTTTCTGTCTCCTCTTCTCCCTGCCACCCTCACCACATGCATGTGCACGCGTGTGTGCATACACACACACACACACACACACACACACACACTCACACTTTTTTCTGTGCCCAAGCTCTCACCCTCCCAAGAGAGTTGGTACTTATTTTTGGTAGGATCCATGTTCAGTGTTTCTATTATTAAGACCATACAATCCTTATCCTCAGCTGATCTCAGTGAGGAGAGTAAAAACTGATGGAGGATTCTGTTGAGCGGGGTGGGCTTCAGCATTGGGTGATCCGGATGGGTCTTTTCATCAGGAAGTAACCCCTCCCTGTCCCCCTCATTTCTATGAAGTCGGGTTTTTGTTCCTGGCTATAGAAATTCCTCAGAGTATAGCTCTTCTAGTGTTGAGGGGTGGGGGGTTGTAATCCTCTTTGTCAACGTTCTGCGTGTCAGCTGGCAGAGAGTTACATTTCATTTTACCTGCCTGTTCTCAGTACAGCATCCCCCCCTCAACTGTGCCTGGGGACCACAGTGGGGAAGCTCTCTGTCGCAGTCTCTCTAAAGAATGCACCTCCCATTTTTGCCAAAATTTGGAAGGAATACCTCGTTATGTAGAGCTCTGGGGGTCTAACTGCCTCTTTGATGAACTTACAAGGAAAGGCAGCTTTGTTTTAGCCCCCATTTCATTTCCACTGGGAAATGGGAATCCTGAGCCTTCTTTCTCTTCTTCTTCTTCTTCTTTTTTTTTTTTTTTTAGATTTTATTTATTTATTTGACAGAGAGAGAGCGCGAGAGGGAACACAAGGAGGGGGAGTGGGAGAGGGAAAAGCAGGGAGCCTGATGCGGGGCTCAATCCCAGGGCCCTGGAATCATGACCGGACCTGAAGCCAGACACTTAACGACTAAACCACCCAGGCTCCTCCGTCCTGAGCCATTTTTTTTTTTTAAAGATTTTATTTATTTATTTGACAGAGAGAGAGATCACAAGTAGGCAGAGAGGCAGGTAGAAGGAGGGAAACAGGCTCCCCGCTGAGCAGAGAGCCCAATGCAGGACTCGATCCCAGGACCCTGAGATCATGACCTGAGCCGAAGGAAGCAGCTTAACCCACTGAGCCACCCAGGCATCCAGTCCTGAGCCTTTTGATTGTAGTTTAAGTCGGGCTTCCCCAGCTGCTAACTTAGAATTTAACTTTCCAGGTTCTGCTAAGTCAATTACTGCTCACCTATGTGCTTTCCAGGGTTGTTGTCTGTGTTCTCGATTTGATTTCCTGTGTCCTAATGAGGGAGGGTCTTTAAAAGAACTGTTTATGGTCATTTTATTGGGATTTCAGAAAGGAATCTGTGGCTAAAGCATGTTTCAATTCCCCATCTTTATCCAGAAATTTTGAAATTTGACTCTTAACAAAAGTGATTTAAATAGTATTTAACAAAAATATTCTTTTTTTTAAAGGAGGCAGTGTAGTAGTAGTTCACTTTCACATTATATTTACCAATGTGGTACAGATTCAGGGAAAAACTGCTAAAATTAAAAAAGGTAAACTTTTGTCTTAATAAAAGATGCATTTATTTGCCTATAAATGCAATTTATTTGCCTATAAGAATCATCTCTCTAAACACAAACATTAGTAACCAACTAAAAGTGGCCATAATGGACATCAAGTGTGACATAGTCTGTGTATTTCCATAGAAGGACCAGTATATGTCTGATCGTATGAGAGGACACATTCCGTCACAATAAAAGTAAAGCACAGTCAATAATGACCCAATTAACGACACGGAGCAGAAGATGGAAACAAACATACAGGTTCACGACTCTATTACTTAACTAAGAATGACTAAAGAGTGACTAAAATTGGAATTACATGATCATCACTCCCCAAGTGTCTTTGCTAATGTATTAAGACACAGGACAGCTTGAGACAGCAAATTTAATTTAAACAAGTAAACCAATGGTTTATTCATTTATTGCCGTCAATCACTTCCACAGCTGGTGTGAACATTTGTTAAGTTTCAAATGAACAGAAGCCAAAGTGTGCTACAGTAATTAACTTATAAAAGCAATTAATGTAAGCAACATATGTAAGAACATTATTACATAGTGGTGCATATGGTTAATTAAAGTTTAAATTAGATCTCTTTAACCTTATTTCAAGGATCATTGGCACAGGTTTTTTGCAAAATACCCATATGCCTTAACTAAAATGATTAACTGAATTATATTAATGACCTCAAAAAATCAGCTGAAGCCTTGTGATTTATTACTTAGTTAACAGCAAACATGGCTCAAACACTCTGTTTTCAAAATGATTTAGAAAGCCAAGACTGGCTAAAATACACTAAAGCCAAATCATGTATCAGTCTTTCTGGAAATAACTGATATATTCCAAATTAAAAAAAAAAAAAAACTTTTCTTTGTAAATTTTAACATTATAAAACATACCATAATTGCTCTTCTGGGATGAACTTGAGTTGCCTTGAACAAACTGATGTCTTTTTTTCTTTATTTACTTCATTTATGAAAAACTCAGTGAATTTATGCCCAATGCAGCAAATGTGTGTTCAGCTGCTATTTTACATAAGAAACTCTATTCAACTCTCTGATACCAAAGGAAATTTTTTTCTTATTATATATTACCTCTTTGTAAAGATGACTTGAGACAGCCTATCAAAATGGTCATTCATCTAAGGAGATCAACAGAAAATAAAATCAAATGTAAGACCAGAAGGAGAGCCCAAGTAGTTACCAATTACTAGAAATGTGCATCAAATCTACACCACAATTTCTTTTTCTTTCTTTTTTTTTTTTTAAGATTTTATTTATTTGACAGAGAGAGAGGGGGAAGCAGGCTCCCTGCTGAGCAGAGAGCCGAATGCGGGGCTTGATCCCAGGACCCTGAGATCATGACCTGAGCCAAAGGCAGAGGCTTATTAACCCACCGAGCCACCCAGGTGCCCCCACATTTTCTAATATTTGTGGGGAAAAAAACCCAAAACAAGTTAAATGATACAGACTTCACCTAAATAAAAATGAGTAAAAAGTCGTCCCTGCTCCCGGTATTTTTCCTGTCACAAGGCTGTGTCTAATATTTACATTTACCAAATTATTTTCCTGATATTCCATATTAATTTTATTAACATTCATATTTAACAAATTGTACAGACTTCAAGTTATCCTGGATGAATGAACAGTTTTAATGATCTGGATTGTGCATATTTTTATCCTGGGCCATTTTCCTCTGCCCTGCTAAATATCTGTTCCAATCTATTGTATATATTTTTAAAATCTATCGTATCCTATACATTCCGTTCAGTAAAACCAAAGGTTTGTAAATGGGCAGCTCTGCAGTTTAAAATCTCATGAAACATATGGAGTTGGTTTTGTAATTCCAAAGGTGAGATTCTGAATTAATATATTTCAGATAGCAACAAATAAGAGACTATGCCACAGATTTCTTTGCACCCAGATAAGTGAGAGTGCATTTTCCGCACTTCACGTGCCTGCGGGAGGCTTAGGAGAAGTAGGTAGTTCACACGGCCCATTTAGTCTTACTCCAGTAAACTTTACTTTTTCCTTTGATTAACGGACACAAGCTCTCAGCCCTCTGCTCTTCATCCGTATCAATGAGGCATTTTTTTTTTTTCAATGAGGCATTTGATTAACGACCACTCTCATCTCAATTTTATGAATACGGAAGAAATCTTCTCAGTTTTAGCTCTGTATTTTATAATTCATATACATCAAGTCATTGGGAGGTTAAAGGACTTGTTTATGGCTTTACAACTAGTTAATTAGCCTCCGTTATGAGTCAGCATTTATGAGGCTACGGTTTTAAAATATCACTTGCATAACTGATTAATTATATAATCATAACAATCCTCCTAAATTCATATACACGTGATCCTCCTACACTACCGTATACATGATTCAGGATTGGGAGCGAGCCTTAGGATGTTTTGTGAGTCTTGGAATGCAATGACCAAGTCTTATTTATCTTTATTTATCCCAACACATAGTGAAGTGTTAGGCACAGAACATTTAATAAATACGGGTTGATTGAATGAAGAAATTAATGAATGCAAAGTCAAAAACATACTAACATCTGCAGAGTAGAGAAATATGTTGGGGGAATTAACAGTTTATTTTAATGTTGAATTTCCAGACAGAATTATTTTTCTTCATATCTACACATGTAGACACACACTAAAGAATACTCTGTATCTGTATCTATATTATCTACCTACGGATTTCTTTTTTCTAAATTAAGGCTTATTTGAAAATAAAATGAAGATTTTTCATGTCACCACAGATCTGAAAAAATATGGGGCCTTTTGTTTACTTTCTCTTATTAAAATTAAGGGAGATTTTTTCATAAATTTACGGAACAAGATGGTTAAAAGCTAACAGAAAATTAATTAATGCTAAGATTCTTCCTAGACAGGAAATGGATGTAAATATAGCCCACAGAGCAATTATGAAGCTTCCTATGTGGAATCTCCAAGATTTCTCAGAGTTTTTTGGAATGGGTTCTTTCCAGTTGCATGTGGTTCTCACACCATTAGGTGTTCAGGGATATTTTTGAACATCCTCTTTCCTAAATTCTATGAAACATCCAATAAAATATTTGCCCAGTGCAACAGTCTAAAAAAGCAAAGTTGTATCTCTTATTTAGCCCGTTAAATTAGAATATCACAAACTAAGAACTTTGCAACCTTTATACCTAAGGATCTGACACACATTTAAGAGATTCTAACACGAAGGATTTGGTTTCTTCTCAAGTAACCTTACCCGTCTGTATTTGATAGAAACAAAAATTTGGTTGGTTAAAGAGTCCTAAATGGTACACATTTTTGGTAACATGTAATTTTTCTATCCTTCCTTCTATTTATATACTTATTCCCTAGATGACGTTTTTCAAAGGTCATATTTTTTCCCTCCAGTGCGTGAATGTCTCAGGTACAGGAATGGGAAAAAATGTTTGTTGAATACCTGTTGTAGCCAGGAACAGTCTCTAGAGATTTGTAAGTCCAGAATTACCATTTGCAAAAATAAGCAGGGGGGGAAAAACTTGCATTGGTCACTTATAAATAACTAAATAAATGTTGATATACTTAATTAAAACAATACAAACTGATAAATGCAATGCAACCCTAGGTAGAGAATTCAATTTATGATAGCAGTGAAATCTGCTACATTACAGAAAAGTACAGAATATTCATGCTATCTACACCATGATCTTTAAATATTTTCTTCCCCAACAGGAAGAAATTACCCAGATTATTGTCCCTCTCTCCCCCTTTTCTCACTTCTGAATACTGAAATGACTGTACGTTTTGAGACGCTGAATTTTTTTAAAATTCTTACTGTGTTACTTTCATTGTCAACTACATTGGGCTTAAAGCCATTGTAGAAATGTCTAGGATCTCCAGAGTCATAGGAAACACATGAAAAAATAAGTTCTAAAATATGAGATGACTTGCTTCTGATTTGGACTATGAACAAATTAAACAGTTTTCCAAAATGAGATAGGAACAAGTCATATTTTCTGAAAAAAGATTTAAGCCTGTCATAGCTGAAATATTTGGGAAGCTTAGTAGGACTTAGGCCAGGGATATTTGCCACATATTAAAACTACAGAATTTTAGGTTGTAAAAGTTTTAGTATTTCCACATGGCTAATAAAGAACCACTAAGTACTACTGAACTACTATAAAATTTCCTGCTGTGAGACCAAAGTTAGCCAGTTTTGTAGAATTTAATTCCTTGTGTCAATGTTTTGTGAGGCTTCAATTTTTATTTTTTAAATGATGCCTCTGAGTCTGGACTCTATCTAAACATTTACCAAGTAGTAAAAATGATTTGTTGAACTTGAAAGATAAGAAGTTGCTATGGTAATGAGAAACTTGTTGGAGCATATCATTAGTCCCTACATGTTTTTAATAAAAATACAAGCCTTATTTTCCCCTTAAATATGTTGCATGAAGTGAATTTTCACAATTAGAGGCATTCCTCCCCCACTTCCCAAATAATTAGATTGAAAATTCTAAGGAACATTAGGGTTGTTGGCACCCCTTAGATGTTGTTGATAGCCTTTTAATATAATTTGGGGCTCAGGGAGTCATTAGGTACCGTTGCTTACATAATGAACTACGTGATCAGAAGTAATGATTATAGTTAAAAATATACGGACTTTCAGAAATCGGAATATAATGCCAGAGAGAAGAGAGGCAAGTGAAAAGAAATGATGCCTCAGCAGACACTATGAACAGATGTTTCCCATAAACAAAGAAAGCATGTTAGCTTTTAACACAGGGCAACTTTTCATGAGCTGATAATTTCTTGCAGCGGTAATATTAATTAATCTTTCTCTATCCAGTTCTGTGTCCCAAACCAATAAAATTCCGTGAGGCAGAGCTGTTTATCATCTTCCCTGGCAGTGAATGGAATGAATGGAGGTGGTTCCCTGAAGGAGAAAGAGCCAGCAAGCCAATGCCCCATCTCTGCTTTCATTCTCCACCTCCCGCCTGTGGAGGACCATTCCTGGGCCCATCATGTGGTGGAGATGCAGCCTCTCTGGGCTCCCTGCTGCTTCTCTTGCCTTTCCATGTCCGTTTTCTCCATGGTAATGGAGTAATCCTGTTACAACATCCACTGGACCACACATCTAAGTGGAAAACTCTTACATTTCCTATAAAATGCAAAGCTTTTGTGCTAGCGTACGAGGTTCTGGGCAATCAGTGACTGTCCTTCAGCAGTAGCTCCCTGGGCCTGCAAGGCTCCAGATGGGGTGTCTCCCTCAGGTTCCTTGAACTACCAAGTGAGCTCCTCCCTCACACAAACTATTCTCTCTCCCCAGAAGTCTCCTTCACCCGTTTGGATGATGGCAACTTTCAGATTTCAAAAAAGGTCACCTTGTTTTTTCTCCCTTCTGTTGTAACCCATTTATTTTTTCTCTAAAGCCCACAGCATGATTTTTAATTATATACCTACTTTTTTTTTTTTTTGGTTCTTTCCCCTCAGTGTATTATATACTCCATGAGGCCAAGTACTGAGACTTGCCTGCATCATGCCTAGAAGAGCACATAGTAGGTGCTCAATTTGAAAATGGTTAGCTTTATATGTATAAAATGAATGATTATTTGCAGGTCTCTTCTGATGATCTGGGTCTCTTGGGGATATAATTACAGGATACAGAAGAATTAGCTGTGTAATAGACTGTTTAATTAACTGATTTAGATGCTAGATAGCTGTTTTGACTGAGTTTTATAAACATCTTTACTGAGCTGACAGATTTGGATTAAGATCTCCATTTGGGAACCCATCTAGATTTCCAAAGCTTTGTAGACATTGATATTTTGCCACTCTCCCATTAATTCACAGTTAGCTACATGAGACCATCCTTATTCAAAATGTTGGACATACTTATTTATACACCTTTCTGAAAGAAGATCATTAGAAGTATTCTTCTCTCTATTAAGCGTTGTTAACATTTCACTGAAAGACAATTTTCAATGGCAGGTTCTGCCACACACTATCAAATAAAAACAAACATTTTCATGGTATATAAAATGGGTTCAGAGGATTATGCCTTAAAATGATAAATTACGAGAAGAAACAATTGAATAAAACACCCTCTCTTCCTTTTCCAAACACTCTAGGGAACAGAAATAATTAAAACTTGGCTCAGATCAAGAGCACAGGTTTGTGAGATTTGAAAGCAAGAAAGAAAAAAAAAGAAGAAAGATGAGGGACTGCCAGGGACTTCTTACTACCTCTTCTCTTCTCATTCTTCACCTGTGATACCAGCTGTCCTGATTTTAGAACTGAAAATACCACATCCTAAGAGACTCTTTAATTGTGGGCAAACTGGGACAGCAATTGCTCACCTTATGAGAGAGGTCAGAGGGTGAGGGTGTGTGTCATGGGTGGAGAAGGGAGGGTGAGAGAAGAGAAGAATCCTGCGCAGCTCTGGGATGCAAAGGGAGGAATCTGTTACTTGAGGGAAAGCTTTTAGCTTGATTTCAAAATAATGCATTGAGCTCAACACAGAGCTGGTAATGTGCTATGGGTACAATCAGACTGGGGGTTCTGGAAGGACAAGATGGTATCCATAACCAAAGTGAGAATGGGATTGATGGGATACAGGACACATTACTCTTAAAATATGGCACCTTGGCATACTGAATATTTTAAGTTGAAGGGGTTTGAGAAAAAGGCAGAAGCAGGTAGGTTGCTCTGACTTCCCTGGAATAATTACAAAACCCTCATGTAAGAGGTGCCCTCCTTATACCTGGAAGAAAGGAGTATCCTTATCTCCAAAGACAAAGGGACCTGGAAGAATCCTAATAAACAGGCCTTGCTAAGTTTCCCTCCATTTACTGTATTTACTACAGTTGTTCATAAAATATACAGGTCTAACTCTATCTTTGGGTCTTCATTTCCTAATGAAGGATCCCGCGTCACATGAAACTTAACATTAAATAAATCAATATGTTTTTCCCATGTTTATCTGTCTTTGTCAGTTTGTTTCAGACACAGCCGGGGACCCTGAGAATGTCAGTGAAAACTTTTTCCTTCCCACAGGACCTAGCCAAGAAGGCAATTTCACCTCACACGGAAGGTCTCTAAGTGGGGTTTTAGTGGCCCTCCTTTTGTCATTAAAAAAAAAAAAAAGATTTTAGTTATTTATTTGAGAGAGAGAGGAAAGGGATGAGGGAGGGAGAGAAAGTCTCAAGTAGACTCTGTGCTGAATGTGGAGTCCAACCTGGGCCTCCATCTCAGGATGCTAAGATTGTCACCTGAGCTGAAACCAAGAGTCAGACACTTAACCGACTGAGCCAGCCAGGGAGCCCTCTACTTTTATATAGAACAGTTATTCTATAACTCGGAAGTTCCGATATTAATTAATTAATTTGTGATCAGAAGAGAATTGCTATTTCTGCTGTACAGTTTCAGAAAAATGTCATGAGTTCACCTCTCCGCTATACTGGAAGTTATTTTGAAAATGGTAAATTGCAAATTAGCATGTTATGACATGTAATGATTAGAAGTTGAACTGTAAGAAAACTTTCTACATTAAAAATTCTTAGGGAAAAGGAATTAAAATGGAAAATAGTACAAATAGCTCCCAAGTTGAATGTTACCTATGAAATATCAAGAAATGTTCTACTTTAATAAACTGTGACCGAATTATTTTAATACCTTTTTCCAAACTCATCTTGAGCAAAGGGAACCACTGTGTTTAAAATCATCCCTGAAGACAAAAACCGTGTATATAATTCTCTTTTATTTAAAGTAATTAAAGCACAGGCAGAAAAGTTGTATGCTCTTCTATTTTTTTTTTTAAAGATTTTATTTATTTATTTGACAGAGAGATCACAAGTAGGCAAAGAGGCAGGCAGAGAGAGAGGAAGGGAAGCAGGCTCCCTGCTGTGCAGAGAGCCCGATGCAGGGCTCAATCCCAGGACCCTGTGATCATGACCAGAGCCGAATACAGAGGCCTCAACCCACTGAGCCATCCAGGTGCCCCTGTATGCTCTTCTATTAAAGAATCCACCAGTATTGACTGAACATTTGCTATATGTTTAGAGTTGTTATGAAGTTTATGCATAAAATTTGACCAGAAACATAAAGTCAGTCTTAATATGGGTCTGGGGCTGGCACCTCTAATATCTTTTGAGTGAACTACTAGTTATGCACCATTGGCACTATTGTAAGTTGTAAGTAGATGGGATTTTTCTGGCATTGTTTTGTAGCAAACCTCCCTTCCCCCACTTTTGGGGTGATACTCTTTGACAGTACCAAGAATTTCAAGCTGAGAGAAGCCATATGTCCTAAATTTTTCTTTACGTCCTTAATTGATGAAGTTACTATATTCAAGTCACAAAGCCAACTTAGGTTAGGGTTCGGGGATTCAAGGAATTATGATTTATTGATACCCAGTTTTGATTTGGTCCACTGGAAAATTTACTGTCAAAACGTTCAAGTCTCTCTAGGATAAGAGATTAGCTAACAAATTTTAGTCTTATTATGAGTTCTTACTAGTAAATATTTACTGAGTACTTATTAAGAATTTAACATGATTTAGATCATGTAATTCTTACTATAACCTAGTGAAGTAGATCCTCTTACGTTCCCCATTTTACAGATGAAGAAATTGAAGCTCGAAGAGATTCTTATGTGCAAGTGAGGTCATAGTCCGTAAATGGCAGAGCCAGGACTCAAACTTGGATATTTCTGGCTCTACTATCTTTCTCTTTCCAGGCACTACACACTCAGGTTTTCAAAAAGCGCCCCTGGTCAATTATTTTTGGCTCATCTCCCACTCTTCTCCCGCACTTAACAAGCCATTGAGGCCACTGAACCTTCAACCATTCTTGGAACTTGCCATGCGCATTCCCATTTCCACATCTTTGCTGGTTAAAGAAGATGGCTGAGCAATCCAAATCTTAGCATGTAGCAAAGCCACTATATTTTTAAAAAATCAGACTAAATATAAACATAAAAAGGGCTGGCTAAGATTTAGTTGGGCAAATATTTCTAAAACACAGACTGGAATTGGGCAGAGGACCAGAACTATTAACATTATTCTGAGCAAAAATGTAGAGCATAGAAAAAGAAAAGAGCAATGAGCTTTTCTTCACTGAAGTTAATGTCAGGAAAGTGTTAAAGGTTAGAGTTTCCTGATTCTGAAATAACATCGGAGTGGCAGAAGTCTTCAGGAAGTAGCTCTAATGGCTACCCTATTAATAATAGAAGTTCGGGGGAGTAGAAGTGATCTGCATAAGGTCACAGATTTTCTTAGGTGTGGATTCCTACATCCTGGTTCAGAATGCTTCATTACTTTTAAAGGGATCACACTATTATTCTGATGAACCAATGAAGAAGGAAGACACAGCTCACGGCACAGGCAGACAGGCAAGTTGGAAGGTGAGGCGGGGAGCCCGGATTCCCTCTCTCAGAGAGGGAGATGGGGTGGAGGTAGTGTTGCTGCAAGGCTGTTCAGTGAGCAGCTGTGACTCAGCCGGGATTGGAGAGCAGTCCCTGGGCTGTGGACTTATGCGCTCCAAGCAATAAGCACACTCCAAGTGCTGGAAATTACTAGTGAGCTCATATAGAACACATCTATCTTGGGCATGGAAATTCTGACACAAACTACATGATTGATCTATAACCACAGGCAGGTTTCCTTTAATATCGGTTGATGCTTTTTCTAAAATACCTGTCCACCCCAGACAGTTTGCTGAAATCTGGGCATCCCATTGACTAAAGTTCTATTTTCTTTTCTGATTTATTTATTTATTTGAGAGAGAGAGAGAGAGAGAGAGAGCGTGCAATCGGCGGGGGGCAGTGGGAGAGAGAGAAACTCAAGCAGACTCTGACTTGAGCAGAGATCTGGACCTGGGCCTTGATCTCATGATGCTGAGATCAGAACCTGAGCTGAAACCAAGAGTTGGACACTTAATCATCTAGGCGCCCCTCTTTCTGAATTTGTTTGTCCAGAGAGGGAGTTCAGGAGGGTAACAAAGAGCATATACTGAACCAGATGCCTAGGTTTGGATCTCGGTCCCATTATTTATCAGCTGCCTGATGTGGGGAACTTAACTTCTCGCGTTCTGTGTTTCCTCACCTGTAAGTGGGTAAAATAACTGTATCTACTTCACAGGTCTGTTATGAGAAAACATGAGTGAACCACTGAAAAACATTTAGAAAAGTGCCTGACATACACACAGTTAGCACTTAACTGTTCAACAAATGCTAGTGGTTGTTATTATTATTATTATTATGGTTTCTGTCAGCACGTTGTTGTAAACTAAACACGACAGTGTGTTGTAACAGCTGCGTTTGGGGGTTTTGTCTCATCCATGACCTCTTTCTTTAAGAGCTACTTTGGCCCTTATGGTCTGCTGAACGGGCAGGTCTGGGCGACCCTGTAAGTAATTTGTGCCTGTCCCCTCTTCCTCTGGCTGCAGATTACCAGACCAAAGGCAAACACCCAATCCAGGGCTAACCAGTCCACTGGATGGCCATGGACAGTCAAGTCATTTGTGAATAGATCATCTAGAACCAGAGCCGAAGTCAGCCTCAGGACAATATCAAGTCATGAGCCAAGTGAAGTTGTGAGGAGTGGGACAGTGAGAAAACAGAGGCCTGTCCATGGAGAGGAGGCTGGAACAGAAGAGGAGAAAAGCTATGAAGGCAGCGAGAGTGAGAGCGAGAGAGAAAGGAAGGCAAGGCAAAGCGACTAGGACAGCACGAGAGTGAGCTATTTGGCCCCTGAAGTCTTCCCGGTTTCTAGCTGTAGTCTCTATGAATCCTTTCTGGAATTCGTACAACTTTTCAATTTGTTGTTTACCTGAGTCACTCATTCTCTTGTCATTTGCTCACTTGAGCTTATGTACGTGAATTTTTTTTCTTTCGTTATAATATATGACAATATCATAGACTTATGTAACCTTCACTGCATAATCATTTAGAGGTACTAGCAGAGAGCAGGTACTGCTGCTTATCTTCCTCTCATTGTGCTAATTTGGTTTTGTCTGATATTCTGGAGGGGAAAGGGATGCGAGGCAGCCAGCATGCAATTTCCTTTGAAGTTCTGATTAGGACCTTTGCTGTCAGCTCCCTCTTTGTCTCTCCTCTGTTGCTTTGACTCTTCCCCAAATTTGCAGGTTTCTGGAAAAAACAAAATGTGTCTCTCCTCATAAAAAGACCTCTCTCTCATGACCTTGAAACGCGTTCACAAAAAATGGTTATGTGCATGTTCAGAGATTTTTGATCATATGAAGCATCAAAATAATAAGATAAATTATTCACTATAGGAGGCTCTGTTGGTTAAAGCCCATCCAAAGTGTATTTCAAGGGCAAAGAGTCACAAATACTGATAGATGCTAGTGGAAAACACGGATAACATACTTAAACGCATTTGGCTTTCGTTTAAACAAAGTTAGGCTGGACTTCTGAGAGATTTTAAAATGCTGACATGCAGGAGGAATTTTTAAGAAGAGGAGACAGCCTGTACCGGTTATCGAGGTACCACTTTCTCATGGAGCATGGTGAAATACAGAATCCGGTTTGGAATGCTTACTCTGGATCAATGGTTCTCAATCAGAGATGGTTTTGTCTCTACTCCCTCTCCAAAGTTCCCTGGGAGCACTTGGCAATGTTGGGAGACATTTCTGGTTGTCATAGCTCAGGAGAGTGGGGTTGCTACTGCAGCTAGTGGGCAAAGGCCAAGGGTGTTGTTCAACATCCTACAATGGATGGGATGGCTGTCTACACAGACCATTATCTGCCCTGAATGTCCACAGGGCTGAGGTTGAGAAATCCTGATCTGGATCATAGGAACTTGATCTAGTAGTATTAACGGTAACTTGAGGCATAGGGTGAGAAGGGGGACAGCAGGCTTCCTGGGCACAGTCTTCCTTCTCAGGGCCAAACATTTTGTGAAAATCTCTTAAATCTTCCAGAATCTTACCGAGAGTAACTTCTCTGCAGGTCCCTGATGTTCCTAGTTCAACAAAAAGCTTATTTTTTTTTTCACATTTCTCAGTCCTATTATATTCATTCTTTTAAGAATATTTCAAATTTACAATATAAAAGGGGAAGTAAGGGTGAAATAAGTATTGGTATTTTTTTTTTTTCTAGCCTCATGCTTTCGCCAGATTTACTCAGACTAATTTATTTCTACCACATGCCGTGGGAGATAAGCAGCAGCAGAGGTGTCCGTGGTTAGACAGCAAGTCAATTTTGAGGACTGTTGCCTCCCTACCTTCTTTTCGTCTCAGCTCTTCCTTCAGTGTCTGGACTCTCTTCTCAAATGTAGAACTCACTCTTGTGAGTGTACAAGAACAGTAACGCCATATTTCTCTAGGGCCAGGGTGGAAATTCGGAAGTTCGTGGTATAGGAAAGGAATAAGGAAATGCAAATTCGCGAGAAAGTATCAAGCATCTGTTCTTCAGTGTGGGGGTCTGCCTAGAACCTCTTAACTCTGTCCTGGAGGTGACTGTGGAAGTGGAAGCTTCTGACTGAGGACGCATCTCAGAGGTATTACTCATCAGTAGGAAACGTCATTGCCAAAGGTAGAAATGGCCCAGAAGGCACAGGGGACAAGGATTCTTTCCTTGTCCCCAGTGAGGCATCTTCAGACACTCCTTCTTGCCCCATCCTTGAGATCACTAGTCTTCCTAGGCTCTAGGGAGGTTCCCCAGTCCATACCCCAGGAATGGTAACACCCCTGGGAAAGGCACCCTCCTGGGGCTGCCATGGGTAGCCCCCGCCCAATGAGACACTGCTGCCTGTCTCTCCCAGCCTTGAACAGACACTGGTTGACAAATAGAGCTGGCCAGCTATATATAGAAAAGCTATGTCCCCACTGATCAGACAACTAATGAGAGCTATTGAGAAGTCAGACGTATAAAATATTGAAAGGTTAGATTTTTTTCCTATTTTTTTTCAAGCTTAAATGAACTAAAGCTAGAATAGTCTTTCAATCTGCTCCTTAATATGTCACTGTTCACAAATTAATATTAATCACTCTTTTGTTTGTAAATAAAAGCCAAATCACTCTCTCAGATATTGCAGAAGACTGTCGTTGTGAAGGACACCTATAGGTTCACTTAGGCGTGAGGTCTGGAGGGGAAGAACTCACTTCCATCTCAGTGGAACTGGCAACAGGGAAAATGTTTTTCCTTTCGGGTCTGAGAAGGTTTACTGCCAAGACCTAGAGCTGGAAGAATCAAGCTGAAAAAAGAACGCTGCTGTCCCCCATGGCTCAGGAAGCAGAGGTCTCAGCACAGCCATTCCCAAGCAGGAGCGCCCTGACTGTGCACTGGCTGCCATTAAAGGGGTCCTCTTCCTTGCGTCATCACCACCGTCCCTATATTTTATTCCCCTGTGGCTTACTTAGATTTTCTCCTCATCTATTTCCCCTGAGAGGTCTAAGAGAGCATGCTACTATCAGTTTCCTATTAAATATTTCCAGACAGGCACAATATCTGGAAATGATTGGGTAATGGCCAGGTCTAATGAAACATGAATTGTTTTTACTTTGTGTTAGGAATTAATACCCATTACTAATCCTGTGTCGTAATCAGGCGGCTGCAAAGAGGACATAAAATGAGAAATTGCTGCCATAGAAACTGCCGACAATTCTGCTCCGTCACTGTAGTTTTTGGAATTGTGTAGAAGAGCTCAATTTTAGTAATTTAATATTAAAAACTAATTACTTTTCTTCCAAAGATTGATTTTAAAGATTTTTATTTATTTATTTGACAGAGAGAAATCACAAGTAAGCAGAGAGGCAGGCAGAGAGAGAGGAAGGGAAGCAGGCTCCTTGCTGAGCAGAGAGCCAGATGCGGGGCTCGATCCCAGGACCCTGGGATCATGACCTGAGCCGAAGGCAGAGGCTTAACCCACTGAGCCACCCAGGCGCCCCCAAAGATTGATTTTATAGCTATGTCTCAATTCCGCAGGATTACCTTTCAGGGATAAAACCAAAGCCACTTAGTATCCATAGTCTAGGGAAGGATTCAATAAGCAAATTCATGTGTGAGACTCTGTTTGCACCCGAATTTCTGTGCAAGTTCTGATTTGGGTGAGCACCTTCGTATTTATCATGATTTCCAGGAGCATCTGTGCATTTCGAATATCTTCCATTTCAAGCCTGATTTGTTTCTGTGTGTTAATATTCAAGAAGGATCCTACATAAATAATTACACAAGGTTATATGTGTAAACAGAAGTACAATGAATACATTTGTCATTTTTCTAATTGAAGATTTTTGACAGCACTTAAAATTTAGTTGCTATTCCTGTGTGTGATGGTGAGTACATCTATGTGTGTATACACAAGTGAACCTCATCACGCTGTTATCCTACAGACTTTTCAAGCCCTTTATAGACACATACATGTCTTATTTTAAAGAGATAATGTTTTCCAAAAATTTAAATACTTAAGATAGAATCTTCTATTTTCAGGGAGATTTAAAGAATGAATATTTGTTTGGGGTGAATTTAAAAAAAATACTTAGTATGGAAGTCATTTGATTAATTTTTTTGATTCCTTGAGGTCATTTTTTTCAAACAAGCAAAAGCAAAAAATGTGAACCTTTTTATTTCAGAGCAAAGAACCAATAGTTATTTAACCTTTTAAAAATAAGAGGCAAAACATCCTTGAAGCCAGAGTACATCATAAGCAGTGAAACCATATTTCCTTTTAATTAGAATAGACATCCCTTACAACCTAGAAGTCCTTCCTCATGTCTAGCCTAAATATGCCTTATTGCCACCTCTGGCTTCCTATTCTGCCTCAATGGTTAAAACAAACAAACAAACAAACAAACAAAAAAAAACCAACAACAAAAAAACAAAAAACCCCAAGATTTACATTTTCACTACAACATATTTATTTTGCTAAGAGCCATTGTTAAGTCTTTCCTTTGGCATCTCTTCTCTTAACTAAATAGCCCCAACTCCTTGACCTTTTTTTAATTAATAGGTTCTATTTTCTGGTGCTTGTATTATCTTTTCTAATTTCTATATCTTACCACAGGGGCTAGCTTCAGAGTTTCTCAACCTTGCTTAGTATCAACGATACCACTGATTTAACTTTTTTCCCCCATGTCTTTTTTGAACATGCAGAGCCATAGAGAAAGAAACATTCTCTGCTGAGTGGGGAGATCAAGCCACAGACAGAGGAGCCACAGACAGCAGAGTGCATTTACTTGGTCTAGGTTTTGCATGTTTCCTTTGATCAGGAGACATGCTGAGCTCGCATTCTTCCAAAGGCTCTCTGCCACCACTCCAACCCAGGTATATAAATACACAGCTGCCCAAGTCCTGGCTTGACGCTCCAGTGTGGGGATTTAGCCAATGGCTCTCCTAAGGCCACCCCTGGCTGCAAACCTGCCGCATCCCCCCTGTCACAACTTATCTTCATAGAATGCTCTTTCTGGTAAAAAAAAGGCAAGATTTATCCCCTCAGTTTTTTAGGATCTCGGTGGTTCTTTTATCATAGCAACCTAAGTTTTCCTGTTTTATTTTACTTTTTAAAAACCTGCTTTTACTGGGCTTTATATTTATATTTTCACACCTAAAATGGGGGAAGAGAGAGCCCTATGGAACAGCAGATATGTCAGTGGGAAACTGGGCCTCAAAATGTGGGAGCAGCTCCCTCCTCCGCCCCTGCCCCTCTTATCAGCACTGAAGAGGTTGAGCTCACAAGGGCAACCTGGTCCTGAAAGACAGTCTCTCTGCTGACTTGATAACCCCACGCTGAACGATCTACGTAATAAAAAAAATAATACATTTGCAGGCTAAAAATTATCTTGCTTTCCTTTCCCTCATCAATAAAGAAGCCCATGTATCCTTCCTAGTTTTTCTGTAGCACCTTTATTATTCTATTTTATTAAGTTCCTCATGACATTACTCCCCAGCTTGGACTGTTAGTAACCTCTCCAAATGCCGTCTGGACATGCCATGATTTCTCTGTTCCAAATTGCTATCCTCTAAATCCTTGACCTTCAAGCACAAGGACTCTGTTTAAAGTGTCCAATTGCACTACTGGGTATTTACCCCAAAGATACAGATGTAGTGAGAAGAAGGGCTATATGTACCCCAATGTTCATAGCAGCAATGTCCACAATCGCCAAACTGTGGAAAGAGCCAAGATGCCCTTTGACGGATGAATGCATAAAGAAGATGTGGTCCATATGTACAATGGACTATTACTCAGCCATCAGAAAGGATGAATACTCAACTTTTGCATAAACATGGATGGGACTAGAGGAGATTATGCTGAGTGAAATAAGTCAAGCAGAGAGAGTCAATTATCATATGGCTTCACTTACTTGTGGAGCATGAGGAATGACATGGAGGATATTAGGAGAAGGAAAGGAAAAGTGAATTGGGGGAATCGGAGGGGGAGATGAACCATGAGAGACTCTCATGGTGGACTCTGAGAAACAAACTGAGGGTTTTAGAGGGGAGGGGGGTGAAGGCATGAGTGAGCCTGCTGGTGGATTTAGAATTTAGTGGAGTCAGTGATGGTGGTGGTGGATTTAGGGACGGCATGTATTGCATGGAGCACTGGGTATGGTACATAAACAATGAATCTTGGAACACTGAAAAAAAAAATCTCCAAAGGGTCCACGTGAGAGCAGTTGTACCTTATGCAGCTATGGGTTGAGAAAGCACATAGTGAAACACTACTCACAAACTCAGTGATTACTTTGAATGAATTTTTCTAACCCCAACAGGATTTGTACACCTTTGAAAAACAGCTGTACAAATACGTGGGTACGTGATACTGATTTTCTGTAGACAATGCTTAGCAAACCCATGGACTCACATACCTCTTATCACAACTCAACCTCCCAGTGGTCCTCAGGATACACAATGGGACCCGCTGTTCAAGAGGATATAGGCTGACCTAATGCCACTTGCTACTCTCAACTCTCATGATGGTCTGGTAGCCCCCAAGATCAAATTTGTTCTGCATTTCTATCATCTTACCACAGGGGCTAACTTGAGAGTTTCCCAAGGGTATTCAGCATCAACAATACCTGTGATTAAAATCTAACTGACACCTACTGGTGGTAAGAAAAGAGAAAATGGAAAACACACCTGATTGTAGGTAATACTCTAAACACTTCAAGTTAGTATTTTTATCTAAATTAACCTTAACATCTGTATTATGAAAGAAGAAAGCAGAGTGCATCCCATTTTTAAAGAATTTAATGAAATCTTCTAAGTAGAAGTCTAGAATTCAAATAACACCAGTCTGCTTACCTTTGAACTTCTGTTTAAAAATATTTTTTAGCCCATCTAATGTTTTAAGTATGGCAAAGATATCTTTGCAGAACTTTTTTTTAATTAGGCAGAATGGTCATAAAGGCATATATTATATAACTTTTATTAACTTCCTTTTATATACCTGGCATTGTGGTAGACTTTTGAACATAATCTAGCTAAACCTCTCCAGCACTTATCTGAGACTGAGATTATTACTTATAAGATAGGGCAAAGACTCAGAAAGGTGTGATAATTTACACATGGCTGCCAAGCTGAAGTGTCCCAAGACCTAAATCAATATGATGACCAAGCCTGAGCATTTTGCATTTTATGAGGCTACGAACTCTGACTACTTTAGCAGAAAGGAAAACGGTTGTTGCCCGTTCTGGGAAATCACAAACATCTCTAAAACAAAGCAAGAAGGACCCTGGATTAACAAGGAGGTGGAAAGCTTTACTGTCTAGTGAAAGTATCCATCAGTTTAGGAAACAGATCTAATGAATTCATTAATGTTCACTATAAAAAAGTTACAGATTAAAAAACCCAGTACGTCTTTTCATTTGCCCTCTATGTACACAGCCCTGTGTTGCCAGCAACATGTGAGCCCCTACAAATAATTAACTATTTTCGGTGATGATGAGTGTTTTGAATCCTACCCAAGATCGATCTGTCAACATTAGGAATGTTAAAATGATAATGCCATCAATTGATTGAGATTCTCTACAATAACTCACTAGGTGTGCGTCTGCTTACTCTCAAATGTTTGTTCTCCAATGTCTTCCCCCCCTCGATGTTAGTAATTAGAAAGCTTATGTGTTTGAACCTTGCTGTGAAGAATGAGAGAAGAAATGTGCACTGCCAAATGAGAAAGAAGAAAATGTATGGGCAAGCCTTCCAAAGCTTAGTGATGGAAGTCATCAGCAAAACTGTCAGCTCAGAAGTAAAGCAACTTAGTGGTAAAAGACATCATCTTTAAGGAAAGGAAACTGCTAAAAAGGAAACGCTGTCTTGTCTAACAAAATTGAGAAATTTTTCTTTGATTCTGGCACATGACGTAAATACATAGACGATGTTCTTAGCTTTGTAGACTCATTAGACATTTAACCCTAATGCACATCTGAGGACAAGATACCGTGCTGGCCCAGGAAATCTTTCTCCTGCCTGGATTTCGGCAACAGCATCATAACTGGTCTCTCTGCTATCACACGCACTCACTTATTGTTCATCATTTTCTCTTATTTGCCAGGCACCATTCTAGGCATCTGTCTGTCTCACCGTTCACTGCTCTGACCACTCCTTCTCCATTCTTCAGTTAAAGCCAGAAGGAGATTCCTAAAACAAATCTGATCATGTTCTCTTCCTGGTATAACCTCTTTATGGGCTTTCCATGGCTCTTGGGAAAGTCTGAAGCTCTTTCGTACAGCTAACAAAGCTGTTCACAGCCTGATTTTGGCCCCAGCTGGTCATGGGCACAGGCCTTGTGTGTGACCTACGTTAGGTCCTTCTCACCCATTCTCTCTCGCAAATATCTAAGAAAATGTGTGTTTTCATCTAGGGCTGCCTGAGGTGATCAGCTGATGTAAAACTGATGAATCTCTACACTTGCTTCTGTGCAGTTCATACAACGGGTGCTAAGTCACATTCATGTTTGCTACTTTATATACATGTTATTTGTGTTCGTTCTTTTACATAAGAAATTGAAATTTATTTAAGTAATCTTGGGGGTGCCTGGATGGCTCAGTTGGTTAAGCATCTGACTCTCGGTTTCTACCCTGCTCACAATCTCCTGGGTTGTGTCACTGAGCCCCTGTAGGGCTCTACACTCAGCAGGGAGTCTGCTTGAAGATTTTCTCCTTCTGCCCTCCCCAGACTTGCATGTACACACTCTCTCTCAACTAAGTAAACAAATCTTAAAAAAAAAATAAAATAAATAATCCCGGAACACATAAATTTGGGGCTGAAATGTCTATTTATTTGTTTGTTTATTTAGAGAGGGAGAGAGCTAGAGAGAGGTAGAGGGAGAGAAAGAATCTTAAGCAGGCGCCACATCCAGTGTAGAGCCCCATGTGGGGCTTGATCTTACAACCCTGAGATCATGACCTGAGCTGAAATAAAGAGTCAGACAGACACTTAACCGACTGAACCTCCCAGGCGCCCCATGTCCTTTTTCACTTTTACATTTTTAAAATGGAGGTATAGTTGGCACACGATGTTGTATTAGTTTCAGGTGTACGACATAGTGATTTGATTACATTATGCTGTGCTCACTACAAATGTAGCTACCTTCTGTCACCACACAATGTTATTATAATGAATTTGTGTTCCTTTTTACTCTTTCAGCTTCTCATGTACAAAGTGGTTCAGCGACTCAGAGCAACCAAATTTAGAGTCCCAGGGTATTTGAGTAAGAAGAGTAGGGGATCCTGGCAAGTGGTGAAGAAGTATGTGTGGAGAATGGTATGTAGGGGACTATAATTTATCAGCCGCAACACCCAAAATGTTCTTCCCACTCTGTAAGAATGATTATAAATGAAAAGGTTTAAATTTATGACTGGCTACACGTTAATCAGCTAATCAGGTGAAGGATGATAGATAAGAAGATGCTTCATAGGTGATGATAATAAACATGTAATTCTTATATTACTCAGTACAGGCATTTATATGCACTGGTGGATGGTTCCTTTCTATGTCTGTCACTGTGTAACAACAAATAGATTTAACCTTTATGGTTTTAAAAGAAGTGAACTTTAAGGTCATGTCCAGCTCTAGATTCAATAACTTTATTGGCATTTTCTTAGAAATGTGTTGGCAATAAAAACATAATGAATCCTATAGCTTAATGTCAGACATAATGATCAGATTAGCATTAAATACTACTTCTGCAATTTAGGTGTATCACCATTAGGTGGTAGTAATGTGCACAAATCACGATTCAAGTGAAAAACTGAGGTGTAGCAGCTCCTGGGTGGCTCAGTTGGTTAAACGGTTGCCTTTGGCTCAGGTCATAGGATCCCAGGTTCTAGGGATCGAGTCCCACATCTGGACACTTGCTCAGCAGGGCACCTGCTTCTCCCTCTCCCTTGGCTTGCTGTTCGCCCAGCTTGTGCTCTCTGTCTCTCTCTCCAACAAATAAATAGATAAAATTAAAAAAAAAAAAAAACGGTTTGTATTTGATAAAGGATTTCATCTATCTTCTTACATGATATTATGGAAGATATAACTCTGCATTAAAGAAATTCAGTAACACTTAACAGTAAGGAAAATTTTGGGATTGTGTTCACTGTTAATCACCTTTTACTTTAACCACTGAACATGACTTTGATGTCTGAAGTTCTGATGGGATGTCCTGGGTCTTTGATCTTACTTAATGTAAAATTGTCCATGATTGATTATCACTTTGGAACGTTTTCTTTTCTGCGTCAGCCACATTCAGTCTATTTAGAGACTCCAAGAATTTTTTTAGGTATCTCGCTTGAAATTGCTTCTGTTCTATATTGAGGAAGCTAAGTTAACTCCAAAAAGAGGCATGGTGATCTCCAAATAAGAGCACTGGCCCTCATCATGGCCCTATCTTCATTGCTAAGGTGCTAGCCCTGCACTCAAGGCATGTTGTATGCTGGTTGTTTTTCCAATTAAGGTGCCACATTTGTCACTTTTCCTTAGCTCCCATTCATAGAAACAATCTGATGCTGACATAGGTCATCATTCTCACTTTGGGAAAATTTCTTAGTGCTTTAATGTTCTATCAGATGGACCAAGGAGAAAGTGTTGGGATCCCTTACAGACTACCCTTTGATTTAATCTTTTCTTTAATTCTTGTTCTTTTTCTGCTATTACTGTTTCTATTTTCTTTACTTCTAAAACCTCACTCTGTATCACACCTCGTTTCTCTTCTGTCTTCCCCAAAGCTATTTTCTCTAGAGAACTCTATGGGTTTTTGTCTGATATTTCTCACAATTATTAAATCTTATTACCTGTAACTTTTTCCTTTACACTTACATTTTTCTTTCAAGAGACTTAAGATCTGACTATGCCTCTATAGCTTTATCTTTTTGAAATGTTGTTGTTCCACTTTTGAAATAGCTGAAGATTTAAAATATCACAAGGATGCTAATATAGACAGGTCTTTTGAGGGTTTTTCTTTCTTATATATTTAATTTCATAAGAATATTAAACTGTGTGTATATATTTCCCATTGCAGAGAATGAGGAACATTTGTGAAATTAAATGCATTTTTCTCAATTTATATTAAGAAACTGTTGAACATTGGAGTAAAGCAGAGGTAGCATATTCAAATCAGCAGATATCTTTAATTAAAAAAAAGAAAGATTTATAAAAATTTCTTTAATTCATTTGATTCTCTTCCATGCCACCAAATTAAACAATCTTGAACATCCTTACGTATTAATTTATAAAGTTTTGGTTCTATAGCACAAAATAGTTTTCTTTATTCCTTTGATCTCCTGTTTTTGAATAATTCACTACAGCTTGTTGCATCCAACACTATTCAAAAGTTTCTTAAAGTTCCAAAAAGGTTTTCTTAATTTTAGAAAGTCCATATGTTTAGCTTCTGTTGATAAATGCTCTCCGGAGCCATAGTTAAATGGATATGGAAAATCTGCCTGTGGATAAAGTATATTCTTTCACATATTTTTGAATGTCTAGAGGAAAATAAAGATCGAACATCTGAATTCTTGATGATGGAAATGTTGAACAAATGTACGTAGTAGGTAGGGCACTTGAGGAAGAAAATGTCTTTGCTTGTCAACACATTCCTATTAATATTACTGGTTCAGACTGGGCTATGTTGTATGTTTGTTTTCTAATACAAGAAAATATACATATCTCTCCTGGATGAAATGAACCATACTATGACTCTGTCTCAATGAGGCAACGAAACAATAGCATGGGAAGATATGAAAGTGGTGAGGGCAAGGTTGAAAGATTAATAAAATAGTGTTCAGGAGGTATGGACTCAAGCTCTAACAATACTGGCTTTGTACATTTGAGCCATTTTTCACTAAGATTTCTCTCTATGAAGGTGGAGGTGGTTGGAGAAGAGGACCTCATCCTACAGCAGTTAAGATAAAATGCTGGCACTTGGACAGGGTTAGAATTAATTTGAAGGCTAAGGATTTTCAGGCTATGCTATTAAAAATATTAAATAGAAAACAATTTAGGAGATCTGTTTAAAAATAACACTGTGGCTATGTTCCTATATATTAAAATTTCAAGGGTCATGATAAAGCCTACATCTCCTTTGGTGTCACAGCATGGAAGGTGGTTAGAAATAATTAACAGAAAAAGACACTACTAATCCATTATTCTCTTAATGATATGGGTTTGGAACATTCCATCTTTTAAGTGACCTCCTGGTCTTGAAAAAAAAAATACCTAAAACTCACTTTTTATGAAAAGTCTTTACTTGATTACTTAGAATCCTGAACTAACCTATTTCACACATGAGGGTTGAAGCTCAGAATTTCTCGTCCAGATGAAGTAAGATTATCCTGATTTGCTGTAAACTGCTTTGGTAGTTTCTTTTTATCAAAAATATAAAGTATAATAGTTAGGATGGTATGCAATATCATAAGAATAGACATATTGGAGAAGTAAGAGAGATTGCCTAGAATGAAGTTCTTTTTACTTATAATGAAAGAAGTGTCACTGTTAGTAAAGAAGGAAAGGATTAATAAATTGTTGTAAGACAAGTATCTGGCTTACGAAAAAAAAATTTGGAGTCTTTTTTTTAATACCATTCACCAACAAGAAGAAATTCCATATATACTGGGGATAGCTGTAGGTAATAAATCCCCAAATAAACTTATTCAAACTCAAATTCAAAATAAAAATATAAATACTTAATTAGAGAAAATCAATATGTGGGTGTACTTTTAAAAGTAGGATCAAAATAACACAGTAAAAGTAATAAAAAATTAAATGTCTATGTGATCAAAAAGAATACACTGAAATCTTTAAAATGTAGATCACAATCTGGTTGGGGAAAAATATAGTTTGATCAAGAATATGATGACAGCCATAGACTATAAAATTCTTCAAAATCTTTAAGAAAAAACATTATGATCACAATTAATAAATAAGCAGTAGTACAAATAGAAAACTTAAAGGAAAATTTATGGGTAAATAGGTTTGACTCAACTAGTAATCAAAATGATGTAAATTAAGAAAAATAAATATAATTTATTATCAAAATAAAACTTGATAAATTTAACATACTGCAGAACATGTATAGAGTACAACTCTATTTTCAAAGTAACTCGGAAATATGTATCATATGTCTCAAAAATACTCATACTGCTTGACCCAATAATTTTACTGTTACGAACGTATCCCCAAGGAAAAACATTATGCCTAGAGAGATTCATCTCAATATTATATGTACAAGAAAAAGAATCTTTAAAAAAAAAAAAGATTTTATTTATTTATTTGAGAGAGAGAGAGAGTGCACCAGCGGGGAGCGGGGAAGGGGGATAGGGTGGGGAGACCACCTGCTGAGCAGGGAGCCTCATGTGCGGCTCCATCCCAGGACTCTGAGATCATAAGCCCAGCTGAAGGCAGACCTTTAACCCACTGAGCCACCCAGGAGCCCCCCAAAAAAGAGTCTTAAAGTGCACCAAAGAAGGTTGATGGTTGTTGAGAAATTTTGGTACATGTACAAGTTAGAATAGCATATGGTTATTAAAAACGACTTCTGAGAAGAAGATGTACTCTCAGGAGAAAATGCTTTTGTTAAAATGTTTCCTGAAAAATTGGGACATGAAATTATTTGCTTGATAATATACACATCAGGAGACAGACATTTTCCCTTATGTGTCATTCACTACTCATTAATAAACAAGAAATGTTTTGCACACATATGAAGCTAAGTTACAAATTGCTAGTACTTTTAAATTTATCACTGAAGATAAACAAAATATTCAAGGAAAACGTTCCTTGGTCTACACTGGTAGTATGGACAGGAGAGACAGGTTTTTGATAGACAGGAAAGACACAGCCTTGTTGTTGTTATTTTTTAAATAAAGGCACTGTCACTTGTCAGGTGAAACTATTTCTTAGAAAGTCTTTAAACTTAAAAATTAGTCTTAGAGAAGTTTCCACTCCATTCCCCTCCACCCCACCAACAAAGCCATGAATTTTTAGTCTGTGGTCCTCTACTTCCTCACAATTCCAAGATGTCCTGATGTAGCCCTGGCTTTCTCTCAACCATTTCATATTTCCTCTCTTCTTTTTTCTCCCCTTTTCTTTCTCTATCTATTCCCTTGGTTCTATTTTTGTTGAACCCCAATGACCCTGATAATGGCTCATATCCTTTATTGTTTACCAAGTATTTTCATATGTACCAAGAAAAAAGAAACAGACGGTTTCAGTTCATAGGCCTTCTTCTTCTTCTTCTTCTTCTTTTTTTAGATTTGTTTATTTATTTGAGAGAGAGAGAGAGCACGAGCACAAGCAGGAGAGGCAGAGAGTGAGAGAAAATCCCACACAGACTCAAGCCCTGAGCATGGAGCCCATCACAGGGCTGGATCTCATGACCTGAGCGGAAACCAAGAGTTGGCCGCTTAACAAACTGTGCCACGCAGGAGTCCCTTGGCCCTCATTTTCTTATACAAAATCTTCAATAATTCCAATCACTGATAGAGTGAAATTCTCCATTGCTTTGAGCCCCAAATTGGGCCAGTGTACAGTTTCACTCTCTTCTATTCCTGGAGTATTCTATTCTCACCATGATCCAAATATGCTCTGCTTTCTCCATATTTATGTTTGGCCTTTTATTCTTGTTATCCATTTTACATAGAATAACTGTAACACTAGAATGTGGAAGGTAAGAACTTACTAGAAAAAAAAAAAAAAAAAGAAAAGGTTTCTGAGGATTCCCCAGCAAGAGAATACCTAAGGAGACTTCCTTTGGAGTAGTTTCTACAGTACTTGAGTTGTCTGTGGGTTTTTAAGAGATGACTCCGTGAGCATCACACAGCTGAAGGCACCAGTGACTATGGTGGTGGTGGTGGTGGGGTGTCTAGGAATTCTGGGAGCATAATTTTTACCACTGGGAGACTTTGGGAAATATCAGACACTCTATACTTCAGCTGACCATAATTTATCATTCAAATGAGCACACTGAGATAGAAGTGTGTTATTAAAAATTATACCAGGACAACAAGTGTAAAGGAAAACAGTTACAGACTAATTTTATAGCCTTTTACTTTGTATTGGTTAAAATTATAGGCTCCTAGATATCTGACTTTCTGAACATAAACTTCTGTAATTTGAACCTAAATCTGCATTTTAAACACAGGCTCCTTAGTTGTTTATTAATTGACGTTTGAGAGGTACTACTCTAAAATGTTTTTTAAACATCTAGGTATATGTGACTTTCTTTTATAATCTCTCCTAACGTAAAATGGAGATCATCATCAATACATTTTATTGAGTAAACAATTATAGAGGGTGCCTTCAGGGCATAGCACACATACAAAGTTAAAATTTGCTTTCTGTAAGACATTCCAATGATGCATTTATATCCACTGTAGAAGTCAGTTTAAAGCATTGATTTAAATACTGTAATTACAGAAGAATTGTTTTCTACTATTTTTCAGGGCAATTATATAACATTTCAATTACAATGTGACCTCCTTTACAAACTCTAATTGGGCATTTTATTGTAACATAAATAATCTCATTATAATTTAATAGACTTGCTAAGAAATGAACTTTTGGAACTCAAATCATGTTTATATTGATACTATTAAGTTTTGTGACTCAAGCACATTGTTTTAAAATGAAAGAAAATTTTCTACAATGTCCAACTTCTGGAATTTAAAATTTGTCTAGTTCACCTAGTAAGGATCTCACTGAATTTTCTAGTAAATAATTATATTATCTGGAGTGGATACAAAAACCTTCTGAACTGTACCCCTTCATAAATCTTTGGGAATTAGTATTAGATATTTTGAATATAAGAAAAAAGCTTCTAAAGTCCTTTTCCCATTCTTTAAAAAGTTTCAATATATATCTAGTTAAACATTAAATCAGTATTCAGGCCTATAACAGGTAGGTTATGGATATATCATCAGTGGTTGAATAACATGTATATCGACTACATTATACTACTGTACATGGTTATGAATAATTCAAAGTATCAGTTAATGTTTGTCCTAACCCTGATTCTCTTTGGTGCTATATTCTCTTAAAGAATCCTTTAAAACTGCATGCATTCACCCCCGCCTTCAAAAGGTCTTTTTTCACTCAGCATAATCTCTTCCAGTCAGGGTCAATTATCATATGGTTTCTCTTATTTGTGGAGTATAACAAATAGCATGGAGGACAAGGGGAGATGGAGAGGAGAAGGAAATTGAGGGAAATTGGAAGGGGAGGTGAACCATGAGAGACTATGGACTCTGAAAAATAATCTGAGGGTTTTGAAGGGGCGGGGGGGGGGAGGTTGGGGGAACCAGGTGGTGGGTATTGGAGAGGGCACGGATTGCATGGAGCACTGGGTGTGGTGCAGAAACAATGAATACTGTTACGCTGAAAATAAATTTAAAAAATTTAAAAAAAAAGGTCTTTTTTCAAAAACAACAACAACAACAACAACAACAAAATCACACTGTCAATGGAATGCTTCTGAATTGTTCATCCTATGTAGGGCCAGCAATCTTGTCATTTGGCACTTCAGCTGAAATTCAAGTAACTTAGTGTTGTGGTGGCTCTCAACCCGGGATGAGCATCTACATCATTTGGAGCTTTTTTAAAAATACAAGCTCCCAGACCCCACCTTGAACTTGAATAAGAATGTATGGACCTGAGACCTATGTGGGTGTGTTCTCATGGACATTCTCAAGTAACAACCACTGCTAGTCCTTCCTCATTAGGAAGGTAACCACTGGTGGCTAAGAGTCTCTGTCCAGGGCTTTAGTTTCCGGGAGGGGATCTAATAAAATCCTTGTCTGACTACATGATAGTTGTGTGACCATGTTATTTACTCTCTTTGAGATTAATTGCTCCTCTGAAGTTATTGTACCAAATTAAAAATGCTATTTTTGATAGTAAGAACAAGACAACCAATGTAAGGGAACCTGAATTTCCCTCTATGTAAGACAAATTTTCTTCTTTAGCCTTGAAATGATTTTATGTGAATATTATTCTTTATACAATCTCCTTCTGCTAGTTTTCACTTGATCAGACAGCTCTGACAGTCTCCATGAGGAATCATAAAAATAATCAACCTTATCCCCAAGAATTGTCAACTGAGACAAAGCTGGAGGGAAATTCATTTTCACCATCTCCTAATATTTGATTTACAAAGAAATTTGGTTTTTTTAGCCTCTCTTGCTTTCAGAATAAAAATTTGCAACATAATCTTCTGGAACAATTTGTATATCATTCCTAACAAAGATGTTTTGACCATCTATCAAAACTCAATGTCACTCAAGTTGTTATACAAAAGCCAAATTACTACAGAGGTTAACAGTGAGAGCTGTTGGGTCAAATGCCAGAAAAGAAAAAGAAAAACTTCAAGGCACTGGGTAATTGTGTATTCATGGCAGTTTTTAAAACCACTTCCTCTTTAAATGTAATGTTCTGATCCTATGGGAGAAGTAGGGATGTATATAAGGTATATATCCTAGGAAGCATTAAAGGTAAATTTTAAGTGTCAGAATAACTACTCTAACTCATTTAAGTCAATAGATGTGACCAATGTTAAAGGGACCCTGCTTCTGCCTGGAACACTCTTCCTTCAGCTGTTTCCACAGCTTACTTCCTCACCACCTTAGAGTCTTAGTTCAGGTATTTCCTTCTTAGAAGTGAGCACTTACTTAAAATTAGAATCCCTTGTTTGTTCCAGCACTGTCTCCCTAACCTCTTTTATTTTTCCACAATAGTTATCACTTTCTAATGTCCCTTATAATTTACTTATATATTATGTTTATCGTCTCTATCTTCCTACACAAACACACAGATACTCAGAATGTGGGCTCCATGAAGGCAGGGATTTTTTCCCCTTCTGCTTGCTGCTATATCCTTAATGCCTACAAAAGGGTACTATGCAATGATAATTTGGTCAAAAAATATTGAATGAATAAGTAAGTAAATGGGTGAATGAGGACTACCCAGTAATGCAATGTGGGGGGGAAAGAGGACGTCCTTACATACGGCCAAATGATGGATATTCACCAAGGCCAGGTGAAGCAGGAAACTCCTCAACTTGGGCACTCCAGAGAGAAGTGAAGACCCACAAAATGTGGACTGCCATACTTGGTTTTGGAGTTGCTGTCACTACTGCATCATCCTCTGACCCTGAGACCAGAAACGTGGTTCCTTCACAGACCCAGTCTGGACCCCATCTAAACCACTCCACCCAACACCACCAGAATTCTTGATCTCAAGTCAAAATTTGATCATGACTTTCATCTGCTTAACAGCCTTCACCAACTCTCTACTTCTTCAAGATAAAGTCTAACAAAATGTATAAAACTCCTATTTGTAGTTCATTTTTTCCTTATTATTGCCTGCCCTTTGTGCACCGAGTCTTATCAAAGTACTTGCAGTTTTCCAAAAGTGCTATGTTTTCTATGTCCATGCACTTGTTTTCCTTTAGCAGTTCTATCCTATTCATCTGGCCAACATCTGGGATCCTCTGAGTCTCAGCACAAGTATCCTCTTCCTCTCCCAAAGCCTACCCTAGATTGCTAAGGATACTCTGTTACCTGCTACTTCTCAGCATACTGGATCTGTCCATTCTCCTTGTAGTTCTGCCAATTTTTAATGTTTTATTTAATGTATTAGCCCTCTTTGTCTCTCATATTGTTTTTGTTTTAAAATTTTTCTACTTTTAATACAGCTATACCAACTTCCTTCTGGTTAGTTTTCTTGGTCCATATTTTCTCATGATTTTATTTTCAGTATTTTTGTGTTGTTTATTTTTAAGTGGGCTTCTAATAATCATAATATAGTTAAGCTTTTTAAAAAAAACTCTCAATCTTTGTCCTTTAATTAGAGTACTTAGTTTATTTTCACTTATTCAGCAATATATTTAAGCTTTTTCTAATTTTTTCCTTTAACCCTTTTTGAATTAATTGGCTTATTTTTCTTTGTTTAGGAAAATTAACTTTACTCGTTTTAGAATTATACTCTTGAATTCTATTTAGTGCTTACTCTACTTTCTCATATGAGTAGTTAACTTTAAGTTTATATTTAATCAATGTATTCGCCCTTTTTTTGCAATAATACAAGGGCCTTTGAACATTTTAACCCTGATTACTACCACCACCACCAAGTATATGCTGCCTAGGTTTTTAGTTGTTTTGTTTATTTTGAAAATTAAATGCTATTTCTTAATCACTTATTGTCAGTATTTATTTAGATTTATCTATGTGTTCACTCTTTTCTTTGTCCACTATTCTTTCTTGCATCTCAGATTTTCCTTTCAGGAAAATTTTTCTTCTTTCATAGAACACTTTCATTCTAATAATATCTTCCAAATTTATTTGCTATTGTTTTTCAGTAGTTTTTTTTAACCCTATGACAATTAGTTCTTAAAATTTATTTGCTTATATTTACATAATTATGCTCACCATTCTTTCTTATCTTTCAGACAAGATATCCTTTCTGGGATAATTTGATTTTTTATTTAAATACATCTTTTAGAAAAATACATGTGAGGGTTTCTTGGTAATAAATTCTTTGGTTTTAGGTTTCTATATTTATTTTTTTAAGTGTCTAAAAAGAAACATTTTGTTTTTGAAATGCATACAATTATACTTGCCATTAACTTATTTATCTCTTGGAACTTTAAAATCTTTATTCCATTGTTGCTCTTGAGAAATCAGTTGTCATCTAATTGCTACTCCTTATGTTATTTACTTTTCCCTCTGGCTTCTTGTAGGAATCTTCTGTGTTCTATGGTTTGTATATGATGTGTATGGATTTCTTTGTATTAATTCACTTAAGGTAAGTTTGGCTGCTTGGCTCATAATTAACATTTTTCTTCAATTCTAGAAATTTCTTAATTATGTTCTGGAATAGCACCTCTTCCCCATATTCTTTCTGGATTCTGATTAAATATATCTCCTTCAAAAATTTTCATATTTTCCTTCTTTATGCTGCATTCTAGGTAATTTCTTCACATTTATATTCTACTTCACTAATTCTTTTTTTCAGCTCTATCTACAATGTTTCTCACATTTATTATACACATATTCACACATCACATATATACATATAGAAGTTTTGTTCATTCTTTTTTCAACCATGATGCCTAGTTAGCTCTAATGTTCCTTTGTTCTTTAGTCACACTTGTGGGATCCTATTTATTTCTTTGAACAGATTTAACATGTTTATTTCATATTCTGAAATAGCAAAAATACAGTATGTGCAATCTTTGAGGGTCTGATCCTGGCATTTGTTTCTTTTGCTGACCCTCACTCATGTTAGCTCATGGGTATATAATGTGAGAATTCTTGAAGTCCTGGGTTAAGGTATATTCCTCCAGAGAGGATTTTCTTTTATTTATGTCTGGCATAAACTTAGATTTTGGGAGAACATAAAAGTCATATAAACTCAAGTCCACACTTCATGTAAGAGTTGGTTTCTAGTTCTCAGTAGAGAACTTTTTCCTCCCTCTAGCAAGAGCTACTGTTGAGACAAATTAATTTCATTAGTCTCTTGCCTTGCACAGTAGTTTTTCTACCCTATTTTACTATTTCTCTGTGGTAGTTACCCTTCAACAGTTTTTGTTTTACTTCTGCAGTACTTCTGTTTTACTTCTGAGACACTTCTGCAGCCCCCCTAGGCTTTTCCTCCTTTCCTCCTGTATGTGTGATCAAGCACTAGGCCACTAGACATGGCAGAAGCACATTATAGATGCCAACTGCCTTCTATTTGGATTCATGATTTCTTCTTAATTTTGGCCTTTTAAGAGCTCCCTTACTTTTCTGCCAATTCAGCTATGCATTTTTTAGGTGAAGTTTTAAGAGGAATTTTCAGGCTATCTGTCCCATCATATAGTTAGAAAGGTAAGTCTTTCTTCCAGTATTCTTAATTAACCATTTGATAGCATTTAATGCTTTCCTTTGTAATTGTCAGTTAGGTTTTCTATTTGTCCCAGTTGATTTGTGTTCATCCTGGGGGCAGGAACTATTTCTTAATGTGTACTAAAAAATATTTATTCAAAAAATATTCCTTTTCTATTACTATGCACTGATACACTGACTTAGTTGTATATATAAAGGTGGTCTAAATTGAAATGGTGTCTGAGTTTAACATGCTGACAATTAAAAAACAATAAAAGCTTACATTTATTGAATCATTTCTAGTTACTAAATGGCCAGCTGTTCAGATAAATGCTTCATATTTCTCATCTTATATTAATTTTCACAATTCCCCTGTGAGTTCGCCATTGTTATTAATTCATTTTAAAGATGATGAGACAGAGGCTGGGAGAAGTGACTTACATATGACAAGAGAAGAGTGTGATCATTATTATGGTAAGCTAGCCACGATCCCATTTTAAAAAATATAAAAAATCTCTTTCTATTGAATTCTCTTAATGTTGCCTGTTGCTATACACTCAACATTATACACAGTTTCAGAGATTCACTTGAACATATGTAAAGGAAAGCAGGGTAATATCCCTAAGAATGGACCCAATCATAGGCTCTAGGTTATATCCAGGATCAAAGAGTATCTTCAGGCAAGAACACCATTTGAATCACAGCATGATATCTTTTGCTAAAAGAATTCAAACCTTGGTGATTTTATATGTATCTGAATTTTTAACCGAGTCATATCTTTGAACACCTACTTGATGTGGCAGAGTTAACTCATCATGTAAGTTCTGAGCAAATGAAGAAGACATATTGTATATGCCCTTTAATGGATTCTTAAAATGTATCAAGCAATGACAATAGTCATTTGCTATGTAATATATAGTTGGATTTTATTAACGAGATCCTTTCCATGGCATCTTGTACTTTATTCAGCCTCACTTGTAGTTGACATTTGAATCCACTCCTCGCCCTCCTTGCTACCCACCCCCTTTGGTAATTTTAATCTGACTTATTGTAGCTTCTAGTCTCTTGCATTCTTTGTTCTCTCCACTTCCCTATCTTCTGTGGCAGCCCAGGCGGCTGCCTGATCTCCTCTGGTTCTCACTCATCGCCTGCTGTGTGATGAGTTGTAGCATGAGATTTTCCTGCAGGTAGCAATGGGAAATTTTCCATTCAGTTCTCCTGTACCCCTGGCCTCTATGCATACACAATGCTCTCTTTTTGATGTTCTCTCTCCCCCTTGTTTGCAAATGTTCTATTCTGATGGCTTCTTTTTTTTTTCTTTTCCCTGCATCAGCTCCATCCCAAGTGTGTTTGTTTCATATTGAATTCTTCCTTCTTCTTCTTCTTCTTTTTTTTTTTCTAAATCCATTAAAAGGTTTTGGCTTTGAATTTTCAAAAGGAGTCTATAAAATTCAACAATGGGTGCTTCAGGTATTTTTAATAGAGCATGAGCTCAGCAGGAAAAGAAGTCTTATCAGAATTTTTCACATTATTTTCACACTTTGTTTTATGAAGACAGTATACCCAGATAAAAACCACATTCCTCATTTGAGTATGGGAAGTATCAACTGTTCTAGAAGGAATGGTGGTATAAGTAAATCGATGAAAACATTGCCAGAGGGAAAATCATCTGTTAAACATTTCAAAAAGTGTCGAGAGCATAGGTACTGTTCTTATTTTCAGCAGCTCTAATCAGACAATGATTACCTTACACCTTAAGGGTAGAGGAGGAAGATTGGTGAGTCTAAGACTCAAGTGTTAGAAATCTCACAGAAGAGTGGGTTTTTGATAGATCTTAGGCCTGTAATTAATTGCAGACCAACAGCTGCATGAGTCATAACTTGTTAGTCACATTAAAACTCTCTATCTAAATCAAGTTGAAAATAAAATATAGATCTATTTTTCCTAAATAAAAAAAGAAAAGGGGTTCCCAACCCTAAAGGCCATAAACCTCCCACAATAATGCATACATGTTGTCAAACTTCCCTCAGTTCTTCAGAAAAACATCTCACAAACAAACACAAACCCAACAGGATGCAGATAAATTAGTTAAACCATCCCTAGAATGTTTGTAAAGTGTACTGATATGGAGAAAAGAAAATTAGTAATATATCCAATATTCATAATTACTCCAAAATTCTCAATAGTAAATTTAAAAAGTAATGATTTTTAGAAAAATGAATTTCTGAAAGTTAGAGACAAGCCAAGTAAAAGTATCAACATTTTTGATGTCTTCTGGTTCCCTTAACAACTTCATACAATGTCAGTGCCTTCTGCTTTTCCTAAAGATGTTACTGATGGATTCTCTCATTTCACTCCACACATTTGGTGGCATTTTTCTTTGTTTTTATGACATCTGATGTATTTAGAAGTTTATCAAGATTTGCTTGTGCAAATTCAGGATTTTTGAAAAAGAGTATTTCCTAGTTGATGCCTGTACCCTGTTCTGCATTACTAACAATTATGCAAATGGATCTTAGAACCACCCACGTCCACTTGTAACATGAAGCTCCCTCTGTACAATAGGACTAAAATTCAGACTAAATATATCTGTAATAGTGTTGAACTTTTAAAATTTAAATTGGGATGTTTTGGCTTTTGAAGTGGCAATCATATATTTTACAAAATTATTACTTAGTGGGGGGCCATATTGTGTTTTTTTTTTTCTTTTCTCTATTCTGTTCATTAAAATACTCATGTGCATGAACAAGGCTCCATAGAAATCCACCTATCTCTATCCTTCTTTTTCTTTTACTGGTGAGTGAACAATCAAAAAGCTGAAAAATAAAGACTGAATTGCAGAATTACCAGTTGGAAAGAGTCTCAAAAGGTAATTTAATCTGTTCCTTGGCTTTTATCCCAAGTAGCATTTTGCTTATACTTTACTTATAATATCTCTTTTATTCCTCCTGAAATTATAGTTGGTTATATCCTCATTTGTCTGCTTTAGTACACTGAAATCTCTTTAAAGACATTTTAGCTACTTTTCAGTGCATCATCATGCTTATCACATAAGGGTTCGATAAGAAACATGAGTTTTTAATCCTGTTTTTAAAAACCTCCAGAGAAAATAATCAAGAGATATATTTCAGAAAAAAAAATGAACATGAACTTAAAATGATTTATGCTGGAGTTAAAGTTCATTACTTCTATTCTGTCCTTCACAGAACTAAAGAAATTAGCTAATGGTCTAATGTTGAGGGTTCTCAGGGAGATAGCCTGGATTTGTGTCCTGTATTCATCAATCCTCAGCTATACGACCATGATCAAGTGACTAAACTTCTTTAGGACTCATTTTCTGATTCCTAAGATAGTGATAATAACAGTTTAACAGTTAACCTTTCTCAGCTGGTTCTCCTAAGGATTAAATATGATACAAACAAAATATTGAGTGTAATTTCTGATATGTAGCAACACTCACTCATCAAATGATGGCTATCATCATTACCATTATCAACATCATCAAGCTGGATTACCACAACCAATAGTTTAAAATGTAATCTTTAATTCCTTGATTCCTTTCTATTCCCTAAACTTTGAAAAAATCCAACTGTCCATTTTCTTTTTGCTCTGGCCATTTGCTCTTTGAATGCTATCTGTCCTGTTATATTTAAAAAATATTTTATTTATTTATTTATTTAATTAGAGAGAGAGCATGGGTGGGAAGGAGAGGGAGAGGAAATCTGAAGCAGATTCCACGCTGAGTGCAGAACCCTGTGCAGGGCTCGATCTCATGGGTGCAGTATCATGACCTGAGCCAAAACCAAGAGTCAGATGATTAATTAACTGAGCTACCTAAACTCTCTCAGTCCTACTATTTAATACGGCACTAGAGGAGCTAACTAAAGCAGTAAGAGAAAAAATTGAGTTGGGAGGATAGAAAGAACAGTTGGCATAACTGATGGACTTGATAATCTACATACAAAATCTGAGATAATAAAAAACTATCTATTAAAACTAGCTAGACAATTCAGCAAGGTAGGAAGACATAAGACCAACCAGTAGTGTTTCTATACAACAGCAAGAGCAAAACAGAAAATGAAATAGAAAAAAGATACTATTCATAATGGTGATAACACCTTTAAGGTTCCCAGCCATAAATAAAACAAAGGCATGCATGTTTCTGTGATGTTTATTGTTATTCACAGAAGACCGGAATGAATTGTAAGCTAGGATGAATGAATGCATAGGAAGACATAGTATTATTCTGATATCACTTCTTTCAAAATTTTCAGTAAATTCTGTCAACTTCCAAGCAAACCCTAGGAGCATGTTCTTGGGAGAGGATAAACTAACAAAGTGATTTTATTACCATATGGAAGACTAAAGATTCAAAACTGGACAAGACAACCAGACAAAAGAAAATAAGGAGAGAAAGATGCCCTACCAGATGTCTTAAATATATCACAGTTAAGAATATTGATGGGCACAGGGACAGACAAAAAGTAGATCTGTGCAAAAAAAATCAAGAGCCTATAGCCTCTTTAAGTATTCATGGATCTTGATGTGTCATGAGGAGGCATTACAAATCAGCAGAGTAAATAGGAAAATGGGCTAATGATGATATTGGGACAGTTGCCTTTGGAAATGAAAACAAAATGAAATTAGTTTTGCTTTTTTATACCATATATGAAAATAAACTCCAAATGATTTAAAGACCCAAATGTGAAAAAAGAACTTTAAAAAATCTTGAAAATGTAGAATATCCTTATTACATCAGGGCAAGAAAAAAATTATGATATAACACACAAGATGATAAAAAATTGATAAATTCAATACATCAAAATACAAAACTTCTCTACAGTGAAAGATGCCATAATACTAAACATAAAGTACCTGAAAGATATATATGTTAACATATAAAACAACTGGTAAGTATTTAGAATATATAATATCATTTAGAAAAAAGACATAAAAGAGAAATGGGCAAGGAAGAGGATAGGAAATTCACTAAATGGAAATCCCAAATGGTAAATAAATGTATGAAAAGACATTCAATCTGATTTGTAATTAAGGCAGTGAAAAGCAAAAAAATGAAGAGAAGCCATTCCATGTTATCAGAAGTAGCAAAAATTAAAATGTTTGACAATGTCAAATATTGGTAAGAATTAGGAGAAATTGGAAGTCTTATATGCTCCTGGTGGAAGTGAAAACTGTCAACCCAGTTTGAAGCACAATTTGTTAATATTTAGTAAAGTTAGAAGTGAACAGAACCTATAATCCAACAATTACACTTCTAGATGTACACCCCAAGGACACTGTCATACCTGGTGACAGATATATTTAATAATATTTGCTTATAGCATGTTTTTAATAGTCAAGAAGTTAGGAACCCTCTAAATCGCATGGACAATAATGGTATAGTCATATGAGGGGCTACTGTATACATGTAAACATGGAAAGATCTTGAAAACATGACATATATCTAAAAAATAAATGTAAAATGATGATTTACATGAAGAGAACACTCAGTTGCATCTGAAGTGAATATAGGATCTAGTAAATCACAGCTAACTAAATAAAGGTTAGACATTCTCATAATTTAACATATAATTTGATATGATAACTTATTACATGGCATATTTAGACTGGTGAAAAAATGATAGTCTGAAAAGAAAAAAGTGACATGAAAACATTTATGATAGAATATTTTTTAGCAAAACTTAATAAAATTGAATTTAAAGATATAATAATACCTCATGAAGTTCATATAAATTTCAAAAAATGTCTCTCCTAGCTCTGTTATTAAGTAGTCTTGGAAAATGCCACCATGTCTATCTTCAATTCTCAAAAGTCACAATGTGACATGCACCCATGGTACCTAGATTTTGGTTTCTTCATTCCAGAAAAGAAGTCAGAACTCCCTGAAAAGTAGTTGATTCCCTCTTAGGGAGTAGGGAAAATAAAGTTGTACTTCAAATGAGTAGTGAGAAATGCTTTCAAAGCACTGAAAGTTAGAATGCTGTCAAATATGTCTGAGGGCAGCTTCTATAGGAAAAAATATGCCTCCAGGGGGTGTGACAATCAGAGTACCATAAAAGAAAATAACAATGCTTTCAAAATCATGAATTTACAATGTTACTTAAAATAGGTAAATCATATGAATATAAAGAAGCAATAGCATCTATTGATTTCTAGCACTGTCTATATAAAGTACATATATCAACTGAAATATGTAAGTACATTGTATTTTATTTTCATCAGTCCCATTAGGAAAAATTTGGAAGGCAAAAATTTAAGGAGAGGGAGAGGGGTCAAGATGGCAGAGGAGTAGCAGACTGAGATGACATTAGGTCGCAGGACTTCAGCTAGATAGTTATCAAACCATTCTGAACACCTACAAACCCAACAGGAGATTGAAGAGAAGAAGAGCAGCAATTCTAGAAACAGAAAATCAACCACTTTCTGAAAGGTAGGATGTGAGGAGAAGTGAATCCCAAGCCACGGGAAGATAGACTGCGGGGGAAGGGGCCGGCTCCTGGCAAGCAGCGGAGCAACAGAGCACAAAATTTGAACTTTTAAAATTCTGTTCCACTGAGGGGCATCGCTCCAGAGGCTCAGCGGGGGTGGAGCCCTCATGGGGACAGTGTGGTCTCAGGTCCCGTGGGGTCACTGAAAGATTAGGGGTGTCTGAGTATAACAGAGCTTGCAGGTATCAGAGCGGGGAAGCCGGCTACAGAGATGAAGCCAGCTACGGAGACAGAGCCGAGAAATGAGCTCTCAGCTTGGGGTTACTTTAAACTGTGATCCTTGGCACAATCAAGCCACTGCTTTTTTGCAGGGACCCCACAAGTGGCAGATCCAGGGAGGCCTACCCTCCTCCACCAGAAAAACAGAGCTGCAGGATCTGTTGGATTTGGAGTTTCCAAATGGGGCTATGCACCAAAGACAGAAATGCTCGGTAACAGGTTGGGTGAGCTCGGAGCTTGGCCGGAGACCAGGGAGACAGGAGTGATTGAGTACTTTTCTCTGAGGGTGCACTGAGGAGTGGGGCCCTGAGCTCTCGGGTCCTCCAGGCTGGAGATTAGAAGGCCACCATTTTCATTCCTGTCCTCCAGAACTCTAGGGAAGGCATTCAGGGAACAAAAGCTCCTGAGAGTGAACCTGAGCAGATTACTTAGCCTGGCCCCTGGCAAAGGCGGCACAATTCCACCTTGGACAAAGACACTTGAGAATCACTACAACAGGACCCTCCCCCAGAGGATCAGCAAGAACATCCAGCCAAGACCAAGCTCACTGATCAAGGAGAACAGCAGAATTCCAGAGGAGGCAAAAGGAAAGCATGAAATTCACGGCTTTCTCCCCATGATTCTTTAGTCTTGCAAAGTTAATTAAATTTTTAAAATTTTATTTTTTTCTTATTCTCTTTTTTTAACTTTTCCTCTTTTTAAACGTTTTTTAACTAGTTTATCGTAACAATACCTTCCTTAAAAAAATCTTTTTAAACCTTCATTATTATAGTCATATTTTATCCTTCATTGTATCTAGCTTTATTTTTTATATAGATAAAGGGTTTTTTCTTCTAAAAAAATTTGGGATACAATTTCTTCTAATAGATGAAAATATGTCCTAAATATAGCACAGAGCTTTGTTCTAGTCTCCAGCCTGAGCAAATACTCTCCACTTTCTTTTTCTTTCTTTTTCCAACCAAATTACCTTATCAATTCCTTTACTAGAATTTTTTAAAATTTTCATCTTTACAGTCATATTCCATCCCTTCATTGTGTTTACTCTTATTTTTGTATATATATAAGTTTTTCATTCTTCAAAATTTTGGGAGGTAGTTTCTTCTAAGAGACCAGAATACACCCAAAAATCAAGTGGGTGGCTCTGTTCTATTCACCAGTCTAATATATATATTATATATATAATATAATTATATAGTCATATATTATATAAATATATTATATATTATATAATAATAATCTAATATATATACATATGTATATATATTTTTTAATTTTTAAAAAAAATTTTTTAAACTTCTTTTTACCCCCTTTCTTCTCCCCACGATTTGGGGTCTCTTCTGATTTGGTTAGCGTACATTTTTTTCTGGGATCTTTGCCACCCTTTTAGTATTTTATTCTCTCACTCATATATTCTTATCTGGATAAAATGACAAGGTGGAAAAACTCACCACAAAAAGAAAAAGCACAAGAGGCAGTACCAAATGTAGGGACCTAATCAATACAGACATTGGTAATATGTCAGATGTAGAATTCAGAATGATGATTCTCAAGGTTCTAGCCAGGCTTGAAAAAGGCACGGAAGATATTAGAGAAACTGTCTGGAGAAATAAAAGCCCTGTCTGGAGAAATAAAAGAACTAAAATCTAACCAAGCTGAAATCAAAAAAGCTATTAATGAGATGCAATAAAAAATGGAGGCTCTTACTGCTAGAATAATGAGGCAGAAGAGAGAATTAGTGATATAGAAGACCAAATGACAGAGAATCAAAAAAAACTGAGCAAAAGAGAGACAAACAACTATTGGACCATGAGGGGAGAACTCGAGAGATAAGTGATACCATACAATGAAACAATATTAGAATAATTGGGATTCCAGAAGAAGAAGAAAGCAAGAGGGGGGCAGAAGGTATATTGGAGCAAATAATTGTAGAGAATTTCCCTAATATGGCAAAGGGAACAAGCATCTAAATCCAGAAGGCACAGAGAATCCCCCTCAAAATCAATAAAAATAGGTCCACACCCCACCATCTAATAGTAAAACTTACAAGTCTTAGTGACAAAGAGAAAATCCTGAAAGCAGCCTTGGACAAGAAGTCTGTAACATACAATGGTAAAAATATTAGACTGGCAGCAGACTTATCCACAGAGACCTGGCAGGCCGGAAAGAACTGACATGATATATTCAGAGCACTAAATAAGAAAAACATGCAGCCAAGAATACTATATCCAACTAGGCTATCATTGAAAATAGAAGGAGAGATAAAAAGTTTCCAGGACAAACAAAAACTAAAAGAATTTGTAAACCCCAAACCAGCCCTACAGGAAATATTGAAAGTGGTTCTCTAAGCATAGAGAGAGACTAAAAGCAATTGACCAGAAACGAACAGAGATAACATACAGTAACAGCCACCTTTCAGGCAATACAGTGGCACTAAATTCCTATCTTTCAATAGTTACCCTGAATGTAAATGGGCTAAATGCCCCAATCAAAAGACCCAGGTACAGAAATGGATAAAAAAACAAAACCCATCAATATGCTGTCTACAAGAAACTCATTTTAGACCCAAACATTTAGACTCTGGATCTAAAGTGATGGGGTGAAAAACAATTTACCATGCTAATGGCATAAAAAGAAATCTGGGTTGGCAATCCTTATATCAGATAAAGTAGATTTTAAGCCAAAGCCTATAATGAGAGATGAGGAAGGACACTATATCATGCTCAAAGGTCTGCCCAACAAGAAGATCTGACAATTTTAAATATCTATGCCCCTAACATGGGAGCAGCCAACTATATAAACCAATTAATAACAAAATCAAAGAAACACATTGACAATAACACAATAATACTAGGGGACTTTAACACCCTCCTCACTGAAATGGACAGATAATCCAAGCAAAAGATCAACAAGGAAATAAAAGCCTTAAATGACACACTGGACCACATGGACATCACAGATATATTCAGAACATTCCATCCAAAAGCAACAGAATACACATTCTTCTCTAGTGCACATGGAACATTCTCCAGAATAGATCACATCCTGGGTCACAAAGCAGGTCTCAATTGGTACCAAAAGATTGGCATCATTCCCTGCATATTTTCAGGCCACAATGCTCTGAAGCTAGAACTCAGTCACAAGAGGAAAGTTGGAAAGAACTCAAATTCATGGAGGCTAAAGAACATCCTACTAAAGAATGAATGGGTCAACCAGGAAATTAAAGAAGAATTTAAAAAAATTCATGGAAACAAATGAAAATGAAAACACAACTGTTCAAAATCTATGGGACACAGCAAAGGCAGCCCTGAGAGGAAAGTATATAGTGATACAAGCCTTTCTCAAGAAACAAGAAAGGTTTCAAGTACACAACCTAACCCTGCACCTAAAGGAGGTGGAGAAAGAACAGCAAAGAACGCCTAAACCCAGGAGAAGAAGAGAAATAATAAAGATCAGAACAGAAATCATGAAATAGAAACCAAAAAGCAATAGAACAAATCAACGAAACTAGGAGCTTGTTCTTTGCAAGAATTAATAAGAATTAATAAGATTGATAGCCCCCCAGCCAGACTTATCAAAAAGAAAAGAGAAAGGACCCAAATAAATAAAATCATGAATGAAAGAGGAGAGATCACAACCAATACCAAAGAAATACAAACAATTATAAGAACATATTATGAGCAAGTATACACCAGCAAATTTGACAATCTGGAAGAAATGGATGCATTTCTAGAGATGTACAAACTACCAAAACTGAACCAGGAAGAAATAGAAAACCTACAGACCTATAACCAATAAGGAGATTGAAGCAGTCATCAAAAATCTCCCAACAAACAAGAGCCCAGGGCCAGACAGCTTCCGAGGGGAATTCTACCAAACATTAAAAGAAGAATTAATACCTATTCTCCTTAAACTATTCCAAAAAATAGAAATGGAAGGAAAACTTCTGAACTCATTTTATGAGGCCAACATTACCTTGATCCCAAAACCAGACAAAGACCCTATCAAAAAAGAGAATTACAGACCAATATCCTTGATGAACACAGATGTGAAAATTCTCACCAAAACACTAGCCAATAGGATCCAACAGTACATTAAAAGGATTATTCACCAAGACCAAGTGGGATTTATTCCTGGGCTGCAAGGTTGGTTCAACATCTGAAAATCAATCAATGTGATATAATACATTAATAAAAGAAAGAACAAGAACCATATGATACTCTCAACAGATGTTGAAAAAGCATTTGTCAAAGTACAGCGTCCTTTCTTGATCAAAACTCTTCAAAGTGTAGGGATACAAGGTACATAACTCAATATCATCAAAGTCATCAATGAAAAACCCACAGCAAATATTCTCAATGGGGAAAAACTGAGAGCTTTTCCGCTAAGGTCAGGAACACGGCAAGGCTGTCCACTATCACCACTGTTATTCAACATAGTACCAGAAGTCCTAGCCTCAGCAATCAGAAAACAAAAAGAAATAAAATGTCTCCGAACCAGCAAAGAAGAAGTCAAACTCTCACTCTTTGCAGATGATATGATACTTTATGTAGAAATCCTAGAAGACTCCACTCCAAAACTGCTAGAACTCATATAGGAATTCAGTAAAGTGTCAGGATATAAAATCAATGCACAGAAATCAGTTGCATTTCTATATACCAACAACAAGACAGAAGAAAGAGAAATTAAGGAGTCGATCCCATTTAACATTGCACCCAAGCTGTAAGATACCTAGGAATAAACCTAACCCAAAAGGCAAGGAATCTGTACTCAGATAACTATGAAGTACTCATGAAAGAAATTGAAGTAGACACAAAAAAAATGGAAAAACGTTCCATGCTCATGGATTGGAAGAACAAATACTGTGAAAATGTCTATGCTACCTAAAGCAGTCTACACGTTTAATGCAATCCCTATCAAAATCCCATCCATTTTTTTTCAAAGAAATGGAACAAATAATCCTAAAATTTATATGGAATCAGAGAAGACCTCGTATAGCCAGAGGAATATTGAAAAAGAAAGCCAAAGTTGGTGGCATCACAATTCCAGACTTCAAGCTCTATTAAAAGCTGTCATTATCAAGACAGTATGGTACTGGCACAAAAACAGATACATAGATCAATGGAACAGAATAGAGAGCCCAAAAATAGACCCTTAACTCAATGATCACCTAATCTTCGACAAAGCAGGAAAGAAGTGTCCAACAGAAAAAAGACAGTCTCTTCAACACATGGTGTTGGGAAAATTGGACAGCCACACAGAGAAAAATGAAACTGGACCATTTCCTTACACCACACACAAAAATAGACTTGAAATGGATAAAGGACCTCAATGTGAGAAAGGAATCCATCAAAATCCTTGAGGAGAACACAGGCAGCAACCTCTTTGACCTCAGCTGCAGCAACTTCTTCCTAGAAACATTGCTAAAGGCAAGGGAAGCAAGGGCAAAAACGAACTATTGGGACTTCATCAAGATCAAAAGCTTTTGCCAGCAAAGGAAATAGTTAAAAAAACCAAAAGACAACTGACAGAATGGGAGAAGATATTTGCAAATGACATATCAGATAAAGGGCTAGTGTCCAAAATCTATAAAGAGCTTATCAAACTCAACCCAAAGAACAAATAATCCAATCAAGAAATGGGCAGAG
>NW_019154112.1:8894774-8958903 GCF_002288905.1 Enhydra lutris kenyoni
GGGGAACCCTCCTACACTGTTGGTAGGAATGCAAGCTGGTGCAACCACTCTGGAAAAAAGCATGGAAGTTCCTCAAAAAGTTGAAAATAGAGCTACCCTATGACCCAGGAATCTCACTACTGGGTATTTACCCTAAAGATACAAATGTAGTGTTCTGAAGGGCCACGTGCACCCAAATGTTTATAGCAGCAATGTCGACAATAGCCAAACTATGGAAGGAACCTAGATGTCCATCCACAGATGAATGGATAAAGAAGAAGTGGTATATATATACAATGGAATACTATGCAGCCATCAAAAGAAATCTTGCCATTTGCGACGATATGGATGGAACTAAAGGGTATTACACTTTGCAAAATAAGTCAATCAGAGAAAGACAATTATCATATGATCTCCCTGATATGAGGAAGTTGAGAGGCAACGTGGGGGGTTTGGAGGGTAGGATAACAATAAATGAAACAAGATGGGATTGGGAGGGAGACAAGCCATGAGACTCTTAATCTCACCAAACGAACTGAGAGTTGCTGGGGGGAAGGGGGTAGGGAGAGAGTGGTTGGGTTATGGACATTGGGGAAGTTATGTGCTATGGTGAGTCCTGTGAAGTGTGTAAACCTGGTGATTCACAGACCTGTACCCCTGGGGCTAATAATACATTATATGTTAATTAAAAATATTTAAAAATTATTTTTAAAAAGATGTGATATATATACACAATGGAATACTATGCAGCCATCAAAAGAAATGAAATCTTGCCATTTGCAATGACGTGGATGGAACTAGAGGGTATTACGCTGAATGAAATAAGTCAATCAGAGAAAGACAATTATCATATGATCCCCCTGATATGAAGAATTTGAAAGGCAAAGTGGGGGGCTTGGGGGGTAGAGAAGGAAAAAAATGAAACAAGATGGGATTGGGAGGGAGACAAACCATAAGAGTCTCTTAATCTCACAGAATAAACTGAGGGTTGCCGGGGGTAGGCAGATAAGGAGAGGGTGGTTGGGTTATGGTCATTTGGGAGGGTATGTGCTATGGTGAATGCTGTGAAGTGTGTAAGCCTAAGGATTCATAGACCTGTACCCCTAGAGCTAATAATATATTATATATTAATTAAAAAAATTTAAGGAGGAAGCTATGCAAAAACATTATGTATGAGATGCTAAAAGGAAAATGGGTGAGGGTGACAATTATGGGATGCCCATAGGACAGGATGTGAGAAACCATTCCTTAGCAATATACCAATTGACATCTAGTAGCAGGTATATTATAACAAGAATCCTATCCTGATAATCACTGGCTGCCTGGGACCATGTAAGCAAGCACACTCAGGTCCTATGTTTTGGTCTCAAATCTCTGGCTAATAATCTAAATCTATAAACATATCAAAGTCTTAATGCTATAATATGTAAATGTGATCTCTAATTACACAGCCATCTTGAGATGGTTATTTTATTTCCATGACAAGTTATTTTGACATGGGATGATATGACAAATGATGGGACTGGTGGAGAAACATACCACATTCTTAGTATTAATACTTTTGTGTTAAGTGCAAGTATAATAGTGATTTGTAATTACTTTACTAATTTGTATTTGTGCTATCTGCTTTTTAAAGACAAGTGTTTAAAGAAACCTGGTATAAAGGACTTGAAATTCTAATCGAAATACTTAGAAAGATTTAACTTAATTTTATGGTATGTTTAGATACTCAAGGCAATCTGATTTCTTAGAACCATACATTTAGATTTGTGAAAGTATAAGCAGTGTCTGAATGCTTAGTAAGATTTTTCTTTTCTTACATTTGAAAGTCTGCCTTCCTGGATGTTTGAAGTGCTTGAAAGAATCAGACATATCAAATTTGCTGTTTTACTTAAAAATGTTTAAGATAGTCTGCTTAACTTTTCTTTAAATATTTTTAAGCATTTGGAGGATTTTAATCTACCAAATGCATAAATGAATTGAATATTAATATTTTAATGTAGTCACAAAATTGATTTTTTTAAAAGATTTTATTTATTTATTTGACAGAGAGAGAGATCACAAGTAGGCAGAGAGGCAAACAGAGAGAGAGGGGGAAGACGGCTCCCCGCCGAGCAGAGAGCCCGATGCAGGGCTCCATCCCAGGACCCTGAGATCATGACCTGAGCCAAAGGCAGAGGCTTTAACCTACTGAGCCACCCAGGTGCCCCATAAAATTGATGTTTTAGAAAATAAGATTTGGGGTGCCTTTTGACTTAGTCGGTTAAGAGGCCAACTCCTGATATCGGCTCGGTATGATTTCAGGGTCATTAGGTAGAGCCCAGAGTTGGGCTCTGCACTGGTCATGGAACCTTCTTAGGATTTTCTCTCTTCCTCTGCTTGTCCCCCACTTCCCTTCTCATGCTCGCGCTCTTTCTTAAAAAAAAAAAGAAAAAGCAAGATTTACAAGTTTACTTTGAAATCTATGAAAGCAAAGCTTTAAAATTAAATCTCTATCAAAAACAACACAAACAACTCCATATATTGTAGATAGACTATTATATAGATAGCAATAAAAATATAAAAATGTGAACTGAGAGGGCAATAATAGCAGACATCAAATTTCTATGGAATATTTAATTTGCCAATAAATCTGAAATAATCATAACAAAATATTTGTTTATTGGTGGCAGGTACATTGTTGATTATTATATTATCCATTGTATTTTTAATTTTTCTCAATTAAGATATCTGTAATGTGAAGACTCAAATAACAATACAGGAAGAACCCAAGAGACCAGTAAAAATGGTGAACTGGACATAGACTTGGGCTATTTAAATGAATTAACTGTGAGGATAATGGCTGAGTAATTAAAATTATGTAACAAAACATTCTCATTTAAAACAAAGCAACTTAACAATGAAGGAAATAAAATTTGAAGGGAAAAAAAAGAATGAAAGAAGATGCTAAGATGTCCCACACATTACGACTGATGAACCAACCCAGTGACAATCTGAGATTTGCTGTGTTCTCTCAAGTGGACAAAATAATGTGTATTTGAGGAAAATAGTAACTGGTGATGAAATATGCTCTTTCCAGTAAAACCCGGAAGTCAGTCATAAAAGTCTGCAATGGAAATGCCAACATGGAGCAAAGTTTATTTGCTAAAATCTAAGTGAAATAAAGGTTGATTTAGTTCTGTGATATCACGATGGCACTATTCACAGAAAACTCATATTTTTGGGTAAAATACTCAAATTTATTGTGATGAAGAAGTCCTGATGCATTTGGGAGATTCCACATAAAACAAAGCCAAGGGACTGAGGAGCTACGGCTGACTTCACTAGGATGATGATGTCACAATGATCTTGTAAAAGAATTTTTGAGCAGGTATTGTATTAATTGCCTTAAACACCCACTAATGCACAAAACAAGGTTCTAAATACTTTCAGGCTGCTTCTAAAAACAAAGTCATCTCTAATGGGCAAAACTTTTCCACTGGCGAAGATAGTCAAAGGGGATATGCTGTAAGATTTGCAGGCAATTCCAAAACTGCTATGCTTTTGTGAGGAATTTGTCTATTTTGTACAAATTGATTTTATTTTATTTTTTTGTGTGAACTTTTAAAGACAAGTATTTCAGGGGAGCCTATGATTTAATTGAGTACATGGGCTATGGATTCAGCTAGGGATTGAACCCATGTCTTGTCTGTAAGTCGTATATGAGACTAGAGTCTCTTTCTTTGTCAAATGGGGATGAGAGGGCTTCAGTGGGCTGGGAGGCATGACAGGATGTGAAGTACCTGGCGTAGTGTTCATGCCAGATATTCAAGAACAGGTAGCTATTGTGATTATGGCTGTTATGTTTTTTTTTTTTAAAGATTTTATTTATTTATTTGACAGAGAGATCACAAGGAGGCAGAGCGGCAGGCAGAGAGAGGGGAAAACAGGCTCAATGCTGGCTGGATCCCAGGACCCTGAGATCATGACCTGAGGCGAAGGCAGAGGCTTAACCCACTGAGCCGCCCAGGCGCCCCATGGCTGTTATTTTTTATGATATTATTATTCATTTGGCAAAAGGCATGTGAATTTTTTTCTTCTCATTACATTACTCCCTTGGACTTGAGAAATAGTGTTTCCCTTTTGGTTTTAGTTATTTCAGTTTTAGTTATTTCAGTGATTGAAGTGAAAAGAAATTTCTGTGAAAAATCTCATAGTACACTGTTGAATTTGTTGAATTTGCAATAAATGATTATGCTGACAGACCATTTAGTTCTCAGAGCTGTATTTCCTACCACTTCTATAACTTTTCTGCCTTATTTACCCTAACATATTGAGTATGGTGATTATATTGATCTCTTCCAGGTGAATGAACGTGTCCACTTTAAAAATTTTTTCCTAAAAACAACCATCACCAAGCCTGTATTTAAATTATCTAATTTGATAAAATTATTAATAGGGTGTTTTCCAGAAAACTAAAACTATGCTATTCCTTAATTTTTCCACTTTGAATATAGCAAGGATGAATTATGTTTTATACTATTACAATATTTATCCTTTTAGGTTAGGAGAAGTATTCTTATATGAGTTAAATAACTGATTTTTAACGCTTATATGATACCATAATGTAGACAATAAATATAAGATCAGCTAGATTTCGGTTAATTCACATGTAAAATGAAAAGTTTTAATCCAAAGATACATTTTCAGAGTCCATATATTACTGAGTGTCATGGTTTACACAGTCTTTTCTGAAATCATACTATCAATATACTTGCTGACTGTCATTGAAGTTTTGTAAAGGATATATACATACGTATATTGGGAAAGCACTTCAAAATATACATGTGTGCTTATTAAACGACTATCTTAGAATGTTTCATCCTAGGAAGTAAAACACGTTTTTCTGGATTATTTTTAATGCAGTACACACTACTGCTATTGAGATGCTTTGGAAATATAATTAAATACTAAGATGGCTACTAATATCATTAAGGAGAAAGTACAGCTAGGATTTTCTAAGCCAGCTGAAGCCATCGTGCCAGCTGCCTCACTCAATAATAAATCATATCTGATATCTGGAAGCAGAAATACCATGCAAGCATGTTTTTCTTTCTTTCTTCCCCCCCTCCCTTTTCCCATCCATAAAAATTTGGAGGATTGTATTAGAATAGGATTTCTGATAGGGTCAAATGAAGTCTCACTCAGATTGCAAGTACCTGCTCACCTGGTTTTTTAGCAGGGTTTGAGGTTGTATTGTAAAATCAATGGTGTACTTCAAAAACAGCATTATCATGTTTGCAGTGGCTATAATACCAACCCATAAATTTCAGTAATTGGGGTGCCTAGGTGGCTCAGTTGGTTAAGCGACTGCCTTCAGCTCAGGTCATGATCCCAGAGTCCTGGGATCGTAAACCCATATCAGGCTCCCAGCTCCATGGGGAGTCGCTTCTTCCTCTGACCTCCCCTCTTGCGCTCTCTCACTCTGTCTGTCTCTCTCTTTCTCTCTCTCTCAAATAAATAAATAAAATCTTAAAAAAAAAAAAACTCCAGTAATTGTTCTTAAATTATCCAAGCTGAGCATATCTTACAAATTCCATTCCTTACAACCACCCCCCATAAATATGAATATTTCCTTCAATTGGTAGATTTTATTTTAGTTTTAGTAATATTAATGCCAGAGAGAAAAGATAGCAAAATTATCTAAATATAAACAATATATAGAGAATGAAAATCTGGTCTTATTGAGTGAAAATAAATTAAAAGCTATATTAATTCTAGAAGAGTTTGGATTAAAAGGAAAGAAGATTCTTTCTCGAAGCATGTAAGGGTCTTTAAGAAAAACATGAGAACTCTCATTTCTGGAGAATTTTAGAGTAGAAAAATTATGCATATCTTTTGGAATGGTTCTAGCAGAAAAGCTATGTGTTATGTCTACAAGGATTATATAGGTTTTCCAATAGCTGCATAAATGAATGATTCTACATAAAAATAATTGTAAAATATAAACACCAATTTCAAGATTTTTTGAGAAAACAATAAAATAGGGTGAAAATTCACATAAATTTCTATTCCTCCGGCCATGCAATTACCTTAAAAAAATACTACAACAGATTATATAGTCAAACATCCAATAAATTTGAGCTGAAGAACTATCTTGTAAGTTATGGCTATTATATATTTTCACACATGACACCTCTAAAGGCTCAGCACTATTTAAATTTCTCTCAAGATTCTTTTTGCCAATTTTAGTCATAATATACACAATCTGAATACTGCCCACAGATGGCAATAATGAAGAATATTCATATTCATTGAATGGAGACCCCCTTCCCCCAATGCTTGTACAAATTGGAATAAAAAAAGTGTCCCTTTTTAAAGCATCAAAGCAAAGGTTTTGGTGCTAAACAGCCTGGGTTCAAATCCTGAATCTATCACTTACTAATAATGTGACCCTAGTCTAGTAACTTAACCACAGTAGGCTGGAAAACGGGGTAACGATAACTACCTAAAAGAGTATTAAGTGAAAGTGAGAAGTATTAAGTGAAAGAATATATGTGAAGCTCTTGGAAAAATGGCTGGCACATAGAAATTAGCTAATAAACATTAGCAATTATTGCTATATCAGAGTTAGTCCCCAACATTTTGTTTTTGCTGAGACTCATGAGAGAGAAAATGTCCACAGGGGCAATATATCCTGTTGGTCTGTCTTCTACAGAGCAGCCTTCCAAACTCTTTCATGACAAATATATTGGAATGCAAATAAGCATGAGTGACATTATTATAAAGATAACTCTGAATCTGCTCTTTTTTTTTTAAAGGTCTTTTTATTTTTTATTTTTTTAAAAAGATTTTACTCATTTATTTGACAGAGAGAGACACAGCGAGAGAGGGAACACAAGCAGGGGGAGTGGGAGAGGGAGAAGCAGGCTTCTCACCAAGGAGGGAGCCCAATGTGGGGCTGGATCCCAAGATCCCAAGCCGAAGGCAGACACCTAATGATTGAGCCACCCAGGCACCCCTGAATCTCTTCTAAATTAAAATAAGAAATAATTAAAAACCTCAGTACTTAATTTTGTAGCAGGCTAATAACAACACATGTCACAGTGTATTTTTTTTTAAAGATTTTATTTATTTATTTGACAGAGAGATCACAAGTAGACGGAGAGGCAGGCAGAGAGAGAGAGAGAGGGGGAAGCAGGCTCCCCGCCGAGCAGAGAGCCCCATGCGGGACTCGATCCCAGGACCCTGAGATCATGACCTGAGCCGAAGGCAGCGGCTTAACCCACTGAGCCACCCAGGCGCCCCTGTCACAGTGTATTATGACAAAGTCGTGCTGGATAAGTGCTTTCAGGAAGTAAAGGGGAGAGAGGTCCATGGTGAAACAGAGGTGAGAGTTTTGGATAAGGCTAGTAAATTAAAATCAGTTCCTTCTCCATTCATCATCCACCCATCTGTCTGTTGATCAGCCCATCCACCTATCTATCCAACCGTCCTTCTATCCATCAAATATTTATACAAAGTCTATTTATGGTTGGCAATATTGAAATACTTCCCTGGAGTGCTAGGTTTGTTTGTTTTGCTGTTGTTTGTCTATTTTTGGCTTCGGTTTTTGTTCTTTAAGGGAACTTCTCATCCTAGCAGAAGGGAGGAGAAAGTAAAATTTATCTTAATACTCTCAGAATGAACATTCATCTCTTCAATGCTCTGTTTGAGAAAAAAATCTGAGGTTGCAGATCAATGCCTGCCCAATTCCAGATTCTGCTTAGATGGAAAGTATCCTTGGACCAATATCCAGAGAAGTGGGAGAAAGAGGGAGATACACCTTTAAGTACAGAATCAGAGTATGTTTCATGGAACCTGGGCATGTTTCTTTGATTTTTCTCTGGCTTTTATTATTCTATATTTAGTGAACCAGCAAGGAGGCTTTTAGATTAAATTTTGGTTAAATATTGTTCTTTTTTGTTAATATGGCAAATATAATTTAGAATATTTTTGTTTAATTTTACTTGTTCCTATTATAGGGGAGTTGCTATACTCAAAGTAAAATAAACCTTTAATTTTAGTGAATAGCTACTTCTTTAATGATTCTAGCACATGTTTGTTTATTTAGCAGATTAAATGATAGAGTTGGCAGCCATCCGAGTATTTACTATATAAATATGTAAATCTATTACATACACTGAGATATAACAGAAAATGGAAAAGTTAGAAATCTATTTCTATTTGTTTCCTAGAATTTCCTGCTAGATTTTACATAATCAGTAACAGTATGTTAGATGGTCAAATAAAAAATTAGAAATCAAAATATAGAAAATAAATACTTAAATTACTTCTTGTTCCAAATTAAGTCCTCTTTTTGGTGCTGTAGTTTTCTTCTAAATGAGGATGCTAGTTCTTTTCTCAAAATGTATGGTGATAATTAAGGATACAATGAGTGGAGTAATTAGGACTCTGCACTTAGTACAGGGAACACTCACCAACAGTGCCTACTACTGTATGTAAAGCATTAGTCAGACCAACCCTGGGCCAATGAATGTGAATCCTCTGGGTATCTACTTGGAAGCTACTAAACCTGTTCTTTTCGAGAGTATTGCTCTCAAATAGGTAAAACATCAAAGGAAAAATTAACAAGAGAAAACTGAAGCAGCAGAGAGATAGCAATCATCTTCTTCTGAGTATTTGACTTAAAAATCTACATATTATACATAGAATAAATTACAGTCATTATGGTGATATGCACAAGAAATCTGCATCATTGGATTATTATTATTTTTTAAAAGATTTAGTTAATTTATTTATTTGACAGAGAGAGATCACAAGTAGGCAGAGAGACAAGCAGAGAGAGAGAGAGGGAAGCAGACTCCCCGCTGAACAGAGAGCTCGATACGCCGCTCGGTCCCAGGACCCTGGGACCGTGACCTGAGCAGAAGGCAGAGGCTTTAACCCACTGAGCCACCCTGGTGCCCCTGGATTATTTTTTTTTAAAGACTTATTAATTTATTTGAGAGAGAGGGAGAGTGAGCCAGCAAGGGGAGAGGCAGAGAGAGAGGAAGAGGGAGGGAATCCCAAGAAGACTCCCCTCTGAGTGTGGAGCTCGATGTGGGGCTTGATCCCACGACCCCAAGATCATGACCTGAGCTGAAATCAAGAGTCTGATGCTCAAATAACTGACCCACCCAGGCGCCCCTGCATCACTGGATTATTTGTACGTATAATTTTTTTCCTTTGTATAAAATTTCTACCTGGTGACATGTTAGATAACTTTAACATGAGTTAAATGAGTGACGTCTTTAAATATTTGGATGCATTATAATAAAGATGAGGAATTTATTGTATTTTTTGCCAAGCTTATAGGGTGTATCAGCATGGAATATTAAGAGTCATAAAACATGTCAGTGGAGTAGCATGAGTATCCTGATGTCACTGTAATCACAGCAAAAAATCCAGTTACCTGATTACATAATATAGTAGTTATACCATAATTCCAAATTTTAATATTTTTTAAAAAGTAGTCAAATAATATTATAATTAAATGCCCGCAACTCAGAAACAGCTGTGCTTTATGGTATGAGTACAAGCATGTAGAATTTTGATATGGCCATTTTGTTGCTGTGGATTTTTCCAATGCAGAAATTTTGGCAAAGGAACATTTTGATATGACCTAAAGAGCAAACCATTAAATTCTTAACTTCTTAAAATGCTAAGGTCTTTGCACAAAAGCCATCCACATCTCCCGGACATTTACCACACTCTGTGCGTGAACGGTCCTGGAGTCATGCTGGAACCCTTGTCTGGCCTTGACCTGACTCTGGGCCTCACTTTGTGGAGAATATCATGAAGGATGGCATGGAATGGGGAATGTCTCTGAAGCTCATTACTTGAAAACACTACCCCAATCGATACACTTAAAAAAAAAATTTCCATCTTGAAGTGACTGAATTTCAACAAGCCTGTATCAAAATGTTCTGTTCTTTACAAGTACTTTGCTTGTAAAAGATGAGCAAGGAAACCTACAGAGGAAAAGGCATTTACCTCAAGTACATGTAAAAATGGAAAAACTAAGTGCAAAGAAGTCCATGTATTATTAAAGTACCAGAGTGTTTAAGGCCTGGAAAATACCTACAAGAGCCCCTAGTCTAAACATTGACCAGACACTCGAATTACCCGCCCAGTCTTGCTAGGCCGCTCTCCAGCCAACTCACTTGACCCTCCCCTGCCATGTCAGTCTGCCCGGAGCCGAGCTTCCCAGACTGTGAGGATAAAAAGAATCCTGGCTCAACACACAAGAAGACTTGGCCTTGTGGCAAATTCTGCCCTAGAGGTGAGCACGACTTTGAACTGGGTATTTTTCTTATATCTGAGACTAGTCTTGACCAGATCTTGGCTCTTAAAACTGTTTCTTGTGTATGCATCTCTGTTTTCATGATCCTCCTTAGGAAATGGGGGCTACCTCACTCTCCTCATGTCCCTCAGAACACCACCTTTTTCAAAAAAGTGTTTTTATTTTAAATTAATTTTTATTTAGTTAACACAGTCTTTGCCTGCCATAATTGACATTTTGTTGTCGTTCTAGTGATTTCCTCTCTTAGCAATTTCCAAGTATACAATATGGTATCATTAATCATAATCACAGTGCTACCCATTAGATCCCAGAATTTATTCGTCTCATAACTGGAAGCTTGTGCCGTTTGACCAACATTGTCCCAATTTCCCCAAACCCTAGCCCCTGGAAACCACTGTTCTACTTGGCCTTTATGAACTCAGCTTTTTTCAGATTCCACATACAAGTGATATCATATAGTATTTGTCTTTCTCTGTCTGACTTAGTTTTCTTTATCCATTCATCTGTCAATGGACACTTAGTTTATTTCTATATCTTGGTTTTTATGAATAATGCTGCAATGAACATGGGAGTTTAGATATTGCTTCAAGATCCTGATTTCATTTCCTTTGGACATATGCCCAGAAGTGGGACTGCTGGATCATATGGTTGCTCTATTTTTAATTTCTTGAGGAAACTCTATTACATTACTGCCAACAGTACACAAGGGTTCCCTTTCCTCCACATCTTTGCCAGCATCAGAATATCCCCTTTTAATGGGAGCTCTGTTACCTCCAGACGTTATCTTTCTGATGTAGACTACCATCCATTTGGCTGTATCTCTAGGCTTTCCTGGTTCTAGGCTTTCTCATGACCATGCTCCAGCTGTCTTGGTACTTTTTGCTGATCCTTCTTGATATTAGCTGCAACTGCTCTCTGTTTCAATACTCACTGAATGCAACGAGGCACCTGCCTGAATCCATTTTCTCCCACTCCCACTCTCTCCAAAAACCTCTTCCTGTGTTGGAGTAGAGGCTTGGGCACTCCTTCCCGGACTACCTCTGGTTAACATGCCTCTCTCTATCATGATTACGATGTAATTTCTATTAAGTGATCATTCAATTGCTTGAGCCTTTGAGGTCCAAAGACCCACTAGTTTTTGAGGAAGTCCATTTTATCAATGAAAACTAGGGGCTAATAGAAATACTTTTATTATACGAATTTGACATCGGGGTCTACATAATACACAGTGCTTTTATGCCTGGTTCTGCTCTACTGAGTCTCAAAAAAACCAAAACCAAAACAAAACAGGTCAAAATGGCTCTTACACAAAAGAATTCTCCAATACTTGGTACCAGCTACTCTATTCCCTCTGGAGCTTCTTTTCTTTGGGTTAAACATCCAGATTCCTTCAATTATTTCTCTTCACAAATGTTTTCAAATCCCTTCCCCTCCTTGGTGGTTGTCTGAAACATGCTTCCATTTATCTATATTTTTCTAAACCAAAGCCAGCAATACTCAGGATGTTTTTACTCAGGTGGAGTGGAATGGGGTTCTAATTCCCCTTGTTCTACAATATTCTGTGCTTCTTTTAAATTAATCTAAGACTGCAGAGAGTTGGAATAGGCTGGCAGGAGAGACTCTGAGCTTTAAATAGCAAGTATTCTAAGTTAAATGACTATCAAACAGAACAACACCAAAGCTGTATTTTCTTAACATCATTTTTTAAAAGGACAATGGAGAAAGTTGTGAGTTACTCTGAGAAGGCAAAAGCTAAGCTGATTTTGTGTAATAAATCTAATTAGATCAAGGTTCATAACTTATTTTCTTCCACAAAACAGATGCTGATTTATAGGCATATTTTCAAACTATCTTCCTTCAAGTCTATGTACACACATATATTTATCATTCAATTATTAAAATAATATGCAATCTGTGCCTTGTATCAGTTGTAGCAGTGTCAGAGCTTAATGGGTTAGAATAATTTCATAAAGACTAGACAGAAAAACATTCAAATATATTTTGGGCTCAGATAATTTGAGCTCATGCAGACAAAGGGGAGATGGTAAAAATGAAGAGGCTCGTGCAGTTTTCCATATTAAGGAAGAATCTTCTAATTATGCTTTGAGTGGAATTGAAAATGTTGATGATAAAGGTCATGAACTTCAAGGTCCTTAGGCAGGGTGGTTAGATCATGGCACAGACTGAATTCTAAAAACTGTTTCTGTGCTTTTAAAATTAATCAACTGTTGGATGATTTAGATACATGGCAAGTACTGAATTGAACAAGAGTCTGACTAACATGTGCTTTGAGACAAGCCTATGCGTCTAACTATTACCACATATCAGTATCATAGTTTTTGGCTTTTTTTAAAATTTTTATTTTTTTGGTAGATCAGACTAAGATCCTCATAGAGGAGAACCAAGAAGGAGATGGCTGAAATTATGAGGGAGGGAACAAGAATCAGCATGATGACTGGAGGTGGCATAATAAAGTGGTAAGCACAGAGATTCCAGACAGACATGGTTTCAGTCTTGACTCTGTCATTTTATACTATGTAACATCTGGCCAAATTATCCAATTTATCTGACTTTTAGTATTCCTCCATGTGAAATGGGGTTGATAATTGCCATTTTGAAGTGCTGTTGGAAGAATTAAGATTCTATTATGTAAAGCTCTCTGGATATATACAGTATGTGTTCAATAAAACAGTTGTTATAATCTACCAGGAAAGTTGACATAGGCAGTATGATACCAAGGGTGACTAAAGCAGTGGATAGCTGGGTTTAGATCTTTAGTTTGTAATTTTTATTTGGTTCCAACGCTGGTTTGCATTCTTTCACTTTCAATGGATGTTTTTTGCAATCTCCACCGAGACAGAGTAGCTGGGTACACCAGCCCTCATCTGCAGAAAAACAATATTTCTCTTCCCATTGTCCCATAATAGAGATTCTGGGGACTTAAAAGCTCCCCATAGACAGAGGGCTAAATGACTACAACACATTGATATAGTAACTTAGAATACTCCTGGATGAGGGCACACACGCATAGAAGACATTATTAATAATCTCCAGTTGTCAGTTGTAAAGTATGTAGCCAGGAACTAAGTAAATGATATGTCCTAATTTCAACACACTATTGGCTTTGGAATTGGGGCCAAGTTTTCCTGACATTTCTCCAGCTGGCATCCCAGTAGTGCTGGTTTTCTGGATGGCAAAACATCCTGTTCAGGATCTCTTATGATCAAAAGAACTCAGCATGGGATTATCCTGTCAAAGAGATAATGCACTGAATCTTACAGAGGGTAAGATTGTGACATGACCCTGAGTCAGGTTTAGTATCTTGTAGTGAAGTCACTAATTCCACTTAGTTCCTTTAATTAATGGTGGATGAAGAAGATTATATCTATGAGATAGTTTGTCTATTAATTTTTATATTTGACCAAGACTGTTTTTCAGTATATATTTTCATAATGACGTTTAGACACACTCACACTTGAATGACAACAGAATCTGTATAAAGAACATCAAAAAGGAGAATGGCAGCACAATGGCATGAAAAGAATGTGAGATTCAGTTCTAGAAGATTTGGGATTCAGGTCTTGATATCTACCTCCAAAAATGCTATAAGGATTAAATGAAGGAATATAAGTAATATAATGTAGACTCTAAAGGTAGAAGGTTCTCAGCAAGTGTTTCCTGGATCAAAGACATGAAATATTGCTCACGGGTGGTTCTCCAAATAGCAGAAACGTTATTAGCTGCTAATTAGAACCATGTTAAAATACCGACTCAGATGTGAAAAGTTCTGTGTAATCCTTAGGACTCTAGCTTTTCTATTTTCACGAAGTACATATTAGTCCCTCTGAATGAAGGTGTCAAACAACTAAAACAAAACAAAAAAGAAATCAAAACTAAAATTTTATTATTCGAAGTTTAAAAACTAAATAAATGAAAAAGAAATCTAATTAAACTTTCAAATGATGTTTTCTCTAAGTTTGAAGGATTGTAGCATTTATATTTCTAAGTTAGTTAAGCCTAAAACTTCACTTAAGACTTTTGGGGCTCTGTGTGTGGGCTGTGTGTGTGTGAGAAATTACATTATGTATTCATGCTAGTATTGATAGAAACTAGCATTTTCAAATAATTTCACATGTCTCCATAATGTCAGATTCATTCAGGCTTTGGCTACTGCTAACATTTTTTTGTTAATAAATATTACCTTACGAGAATATCAGGTTATTTTGCAAATAACCAGGCTAATACTGCAGGAAAAAAACTGAGATAAAAGACAAGCGGCTTAACTAAGGTCAGGTACTGACCCAGATTTTCTCAGTGAGGAAACATTGGTTCTGGGGAAAGAGTTTGGTATCCTGGAATTGGCAGTAAGTGAGTAAGGCTACTAAGATAATATTTAGTAATTTATTACATATGCGTGCTAAGTAGCTTTGTGTCCTGAATAGTACTGACGGTCCATTAATACTTTATTTAGTTTTTCTTTTTATAAAGATTTTATTTATTTGACAGACAGAGATCACAAGGAGACAGAGAGGCAGGCAGAGAGAGAGGAGGAAGCAGGCTCCCTGCTGAGGAGAGAGCCTGATGCAGGGCTCGATCCCAGGACCCTGGGATCATGACCTGAGCCAAAGGCAGAGGCTTTAACCCACTGAACCACCCAGGCGCCTCCCATTAATACTTTATTGATTATAAGAAGAAAAGCAGCAGGACAGAGGATCAGGAAGCACTGGAAGTAGCATTCATGGGACTCAGACAAGGCCAATATGTGTGTTGCATTTCTGGCAGTTGTAAGGGAAACGGGATAGGAATGAGAAAAGTGTACGTAGAGGTAAAAGCATATAGGAGAATGATAGGTTGAGATACAAAAATTTTTGATATGGACAGCAGGGTCTAGACATAATTTTGATATTTTGGGGTACTGAACTACTTATGGGGGAGCTGTGATCCCTCTGCAATTCTGGTTCTAGGTAGCTTCACCATAAGCATATTTGCTGCCAGCCTTTTTGCCACCAACATTTTTGCCTCATAACTAATTGGCAGTAAGGCAATTTTGCCATAAAAGATAAGGTCACAAAAAAAGAGGGACATTCATTTAAAGAGACATAATGGAACATGAAAAATGAATAACAAAGTTAAAAAGACTTACTGCAAAACACAAAATATTTGAATACTTCTAAAATGTGTGTGGATTCATGACAATACTTCACAAATAAATGATTCTATTTTGTGGTTTGTACCTAAGCACTTGTCTTCAGTCTTTTGTTCTTAGTATTACACATTTTTTTTAAAGATTTCATTTATTTATTTGACAGAGACACAGCAAGAGAGGGAACACAAGCAGGGAGAAGCAGGACTCCCGCTGAGCCGGAACCCAATGCGGGGCTCGATCCCACGACCCTGGGATCATGACCTGAGACAAAGGAAGACGCTTATCTGACTCAGCCACCTAGATGCCCCCATTATTACACATTTTTTAATACATTTTTTTGTTTGTTAATTCATCAAGTTGTTTGGCATCACACGTGCTCTTTTTTCACTAAAATATCTTCCTTATTAAGAGAGTTGAGTTTTTCATATACCAGGATGCATATTTGTAATAGAGCTTTGTATTGTGTTGTGAGAGCCTTCCACCCTGTTGTTTGCTCCTGGCGTGTTGTCACATTGGAATGTGGATAGACAACCCAAAGTTTTATGGGAAATGTGGGTTCCAACTCCAACCCACTGAATAGACCATTATGAGGGCGAAGATTAATATACTATCAAAATGGGAGTATTGCATCAGTGGAGAAATGTCACAACACTGTCAACCAGTTGATGAAACCAACAAACTTCCTAACCAAACTGCCAACCATTTATTTTTTAATCTTTTACAACAAAATTGCCTTACAGCCAATTGTATGGTAAAAATGCTTCCTGCAAAGACGCCTGTGGCAAAGATGTTTATAGTAAAGACATTGGGCACCGTCAATGCCATCCGAAGGAGATGAATATAGCCTGAAACACGGACTTCGGTTGCTGGGCAGCATCACTCCCCTGGTAGGAGAAAGTGGCATTCAATAGAAAGATCGTATTTCTGTCATTTACTTGTAACACACAACATTTATAGTTATTTGTGCAATGTAAACTGAAATATTTTGTATTTTCAGCTGTAATTTTTTACACTACCATATCCAATTGTAGTTTTAAAGAAATTCATTTTTTTTTGAATAAACAAAGCACCCTAAAAATCTTTAAACCAATACTAAAGAAGTATTTGTTACAGAAATACCTATATCTGGGGAAACTAAAGAACTACTTTGTTGTCCAGGTAGAAAGTGGCCAGTCTTCTTTGTGTCTACCTGTTCCATCTTATTTACCATTGAGCTATTAAAAAAAATTTAAATATTTCTCAGAATGTTTGTCTAGCTGGTTCTTTTAGCAGCTAAATTTGCTCTCCGTAAGCTCTCTAGACTCTTTTCAATAAAACACATTGGGGTTTAAATGGGAAAAATCTGAGGCACTCATATGCTATTTAAAAATGCAAATTTTAGGCATGCGTTAAGAGAAAAGACAGTTGGATCAAAGCAATGTTTATTTCTAGAGTGGGTACGGTTGATCTATCTGTTGAATGATATACCTTGCCTCCTGAGAATAGATTGGTCTGGCCCTGTTTGTGTTAAGGTATCTGGTAACTTGTTCATAAGAATTAACATATAAGGGAGGGTCTGGAAAAATGGTAGTCTTTTTGTGGCTATATAGTATGGGCATACCAACAAGATCAGAAAAAGGCTGATTTTCCTAGGAGTCAGGAATCAATCAGCCTTTTCTGTATTCCCATCTAACCCGTTTAAGAAACACTGGCTTGGTAAGAAATATGTCCTCTGCACATCACAGAGCATGTTTACACACACAAATTCTGCCATAAGCCACTTCCAGGTTCTTAGCCTAGGTTGTCCAGAAGATAACACCATTTTTCTTCTTTGGCTCTATTCCTATGAATAACAGTGCCAAAGTATTTAGCTTAGAGAAAAACAACAAAGTATTACTATCCTTAGATATAAGAAAGACATTGGTTAGGTTTTTTCCCTCGCCTAACAGAGTCACTGGTCGGGTGCTAGAACACTACTACACTGGGCTTATGCGGTGTTCTGGAAATTAGTGAAAATCTTTTTTGAAAGCTATTTGCATAGAGATTTGAAAATCCTAAAAAAATATATAAAAAGAAAGACTGCAGGAAGAGAGAGGTTTCCAAGCACTACGTGAATCACAGTGAGAAACCAAGCCATTTGCTATCGCCCTTCCTTGTTCAGTTATTAGTATATCTTAAGCAGATTAAAAACAATGAGTCAACTTCCTTTTTAAATACAGTAGACATGACATTCATGCCAGCCCACTCACTCCTCCTTAGCGAATATGACTTCCTACTCCCCAAAAAACTGTTCTCCTAGCTCAGACACCTCTGATCACTAACCTGAGCTGAAGAAGTGGGGACCCTCTCTGTGGAATTCAGAATCGGAGCTTAAGGACAGGAGTCAGTTCCTTGCCTGCAGGGGTTTGGTTTGAAAGTTCAAGTAGTGTCGGAGCCAAACTTAGCACCACTGCCAGTCAGAACTACACCCAAGCCCAGAGACCTCATAGGGCCGGGAAGTCACGAGCAAGGCAGCAAAACTGTTAGACAGAGTGAGAGGAGCGGAAACAAGACAGAAAGCCTCAATGAAGGAGGAGTTCCTTGAGTTGGTTTCAGCAAGTTTTTAAACCTGACAATGAAGGGTGGATCCACATTTTGTGGGGCCTGAAACATAGGCCATTGGGGCCTATTTGGGGAGTCTTTTAGAAGATTTCATAATTACAGTTGAGAATACAGTTTCAGGGACCCAAAAGCTTAAGCTCAATTACTTTACCTTCATCTCTGCTCACAATCAGGTGATTTCTGAGAAAGACATCCAAAACCACATGAAGGGGGATTTACTGCAAAAGGTCGGAGAAGGAATCAAGACTGATTTTTAAGGGTCTCTTTCTAGAGACCCCTAATTAAGAGCCCTGCATTCTGGCAAATTCTTTCTTCTGGCCATTCCATCTTAGGAAATGTATATGCCCCTAGGATTCTGAGTGCAACACCCATTAATTCATTCTCTAACTCCCCACACATCTCACTGGTCCTACTATTTCAGTTTTGCTGTTGGCCCTCTGGGAATTTACTTGTGTTTTAAATTATCCTTTAAAGGGATCTGTGATGCCTATTTTCTGTATTTGGAATTTTGCTGGTTGGTCTGCATAGTTAAAACCATCTGCTGTCTTCTTGAGTCATTATTAATAAAAAGAAAATTCATGAGGCACATGCTGTTTCCCTGTTTGGCCAGACTTCATTCCAGTCACATCCTAGAAGGATTTCAGATGGATTCACGGCCACTCTTATGATCTTACAAGCCTGAGAATACTTTAAGAGACTGGGTAGAAATACTCATGCTGCTATCTGAAAATGTGAGCTCTCAACCCCAATCTACATTCTGACACCGTATATGTCAATATTAACATCCATGAAATGGATAAAAAATACAATCACAGGGAAACTATTCAGAGTGAGCAGTGACCCCTTTTCCCTACCTCTTTCCCCCCAAACACACACACACACACACACACACACAGAGATTAGAAAGCCATAAAGAGCAGCAGTGAGCCAGAAATACATTAACGCCAAAAAAAAAAAAAAAAAAGGTAAAGAAAATCACAGGAATCAAATTCATACCCCAATGTATGAAATACGATGATGTTTTTGAAGGAAGAATTATACCTGGAATGAATGGATTTTTTTCCCCCAGGGAAAGTAGATATTGCTCGATTAACATTCTGACAGTAGAAAATGAATACACTGATTCCCTAAATTTCATTGATCCTGAAAATTTTTTTTAAAGGCAAAAGATAATATACACAGGGATGTGCTAATTTTTTGGTACCACAGTAAGAGCTTTGCATGAGTTGTTCCACATAACCCTCAGAACAGCTCTGTACTATTGTCCCCATTATTTGACAGATGATGACACTGAAACTTAGAAAAGGTTAAGTAAGCCACACTCACACTCTGGGTGAAGATGAAGCCAGGGCTCATGTCACAGCTTTTTAAAAACATTTCCCTCCCAAGGAAGACTGAGCACTTTGTAAAGTTCCTGATGAAATGATCAGATTGGACTACAGCTTAAACAGGATTGGGGTGCAGGTGTTTGTTATGTTCTGGCACCTTGCAGGTGAAACTCCAGAGGAAGACAAAGCTTGGTTAGAGTAAATGTGAAGACGGAACTGGATAAGTGTCACCACACATGTGACACTTAGCATTATGAACCTCCTGTCATTTGTACTCGAGTACCTGCCTTTCTTATCTCCTCACTGGGCCTTGGCTTTTCAGAAGGGCATTGTCTTCCCATTGGAGTGCTGTCCAGTATCCTACCTAGAGAAGATCAATAGTTGAGTGCAGAGATAGCAAAAGGAAAATGAGATTTCTGATCAATAAGATTACAAAATTATAAGGAAGTAACAGAAGAGAAGGACAAGTGTTTAAAAATCAGGAATACGTGAGGGAGGTAGGCACAAAGATACCAAAAAACAAAAACAAAAACAAATCCAAACACAACAAAAAACAAAACAAAACAAAACAAACTCCAAATAAGTACAGAACTTAAATATTTTGGGAGAAACTAAAATAAAGTTATGTTGGAAGCTGTGATAAATAATGCAGTTTGAAAGAAAAAGTAAAAAAATGTGGGGAGAATAATTACAAATTATTTGTCTGCCATTTCTACACACTGGTGTAGAGTTAATCAAACAAATGTTACCACGTTCAAAAAAAACACAAACATATTATTTTTATCACTGAATTTTTAAAATGCCATTGATGAAATTTTTTTCTCACAGCACTATGTAATAGGAGGGCATATGTAGTTATAAGGAAAATTTTATTATTATTATAGACTCTATTACAATAAAACTTTATTATCACAGGAGAGAGCTTTGGAATTTTTTAATGAGAGAGTTTATACACTCTTTGAGTATATAAACCTTTTAAATTTATGTGGCATAAACATGCACAATTTGAAGAAAGATGGAAGTGAGAGAACACCTTAAAAGATTTTTTGAAATAAGTATAGATTTTACAGAAATTACAAAAATAGTATTGAGAGGTCCTATGTACACGTCACCAAGCTTCTCCAAATGCTGTCATTCTAAATAACTATAATACTTTATCAAAACCAAGAAATTGGTGTTGACACAATATGATTAACTAAACTACAGACCTTATTCATGTTTTTTTAAAAAAAAATTTTTTTTAAGATTTTATTTCTTTATCTGACAGAGAGAAATCACGAGTAGGCAGAGAGACAGACAGAGGTTGGGGCGGGGTGGGAAGCAGGCTCCCTGCCGAGCAGAGAGCCCGATGCGGGACTCGATCCCAGGACCCGGGGATCATGACCTGAGCTGAAGGCAGAGGCTTAACCCACTGAGCCACCCAGGTGCCCCCTTATTCATGTTTTTATGCTCATTTGAATGTGTATGTATACTTTTATGAAATTTTATTTATGTATAGATTTGTGCTACCACCAACACAATCAAGATACAGAACCCTTTAAAACAAGGGATTCAGATAATAGAGAGATGCCATATATAAGAAAGCTATCTTAAGAAAGATAAATGTGTTATGAGGCCAGAAAATGTAGAAGGAAAATTTAGAAAAATTAAATATAAAGGAAAGAAATATAATAAATTGAAATATAAATACAAAGGTTGAGGAGCAATGATGTAAAAATCACATTTTGAAGGTTACTACTACTTTAAGAAGACTTGGGAAGTATAAACGTATATGTGACATGTTGTCAACCACACCCCCCAAATTTACATGTGTCAGGGAAACGGCCCTTCTTCCTGAAAAATGGGTATGAATGATAGAAACATCTGATCTCATTGTAAAAATGCAAAAAAAAATTTCTGAAATAAATTTCTATGGACATAGAGCTATAGATATTTAGAAAAATGATATAACCAACAAGATTACTCATATCACAACAAATGGGTGATACAAAAACCTTGTGGAATGACACATTTTTAGAGTTGGGGAAAATGTTTATGCCAATGCTACAAACAGTATCCATTTTTCCATGCTTCTTTCTTTCCAACAGAGCTCGCCTCCTGCCACAGAAATTGAACTTGCTTTCTCAACTTCCTTTGCTGTAGGGATACGGATATACTACCCAACTCTGGCTGATAGAAGTTGGAGGAAAGCATGCTACAAAGCATTCCAGGAAAGAATTTCTTCATGGATTAAAAAAGGAGAGGGAGAAAGAGACTGAGGAAGAGGAAAAAGAGATAGGAATCCCTTGTCTCCTTTCCTGCTATTGATGTTCTGTGAGGAAAAGGTGCTTGGATTTGCAGAAGCCATCTTGCAACAAGGACGTTGAAGACAAGAGTCGCAGAGAAGCTGAACCACAGAAGCCACTGAACCAATTTGGATATATCCTATGACCAGACTTCTTGTTGTGTGATCAAATAAAATCCTATTGTGTTAGTCAAATATGTCCAGACTGTTGCTTGAGGCCAAAGCAAGTGACTGAGTCAGCTAAAAATCATGCACTGATGTGGCAGTCCCTTGCGGAGTACCTACCGGGTGCCAAGCATGACACGGAGCCCTTTTTCTGTCTCTTCCAATGAATTACCTATGAATATATGCAATAGAAATGACCAAAAGCCAAGACCGAGCCAAAGAATGACAGTTTTATCTCGGAGATGGAAAAGAATCCATAAAGAACTTTTTTTTTTTCTTTTACACCGAAGAAATTATGATTTGGGGGGTGTTTTTGTTGAAGGCAGGTATGAAAAGGGAACTGGAGTAATAAAGAGGAAAAACATAAATGTACATTTTAGGACTACTTTATAACTATAGTCAATAGATAAATACATTTTGTATCTTCAGAACCTGGAAATCTTAGAGATTAGCTCTTTTTTAGCCAAGAAAAAGATCATTTTCTGGCTTTATGATTATGAATGATTCAGTCTGCATGCCACATAAATATCTATATACATACATACATATTATGTGGGTCTGCAATGTTTTCTCTCCCCTGCAAGGAGAAAAAGAAGATGTGAAATTCTGTAAATACAAGACAATCACTAAGTTTGAATGAACAATGTTTGTTTTCTCCAAGAATACTATTCTCTCAGTTTTACCAAAAGTTTGCACTTGTCTGGAGAAAGAAGCATTCACATTGAGAGGATAGTTTAAAGCCATTAACTTTAGATTATGGACTTTGAAGGGGGAGAACCTAATGAATAGAAATTACTTCATTCAACGGCTGTCATGAATTTAATAAGCAGAAAGAACTGTCTGATGGCTGCTTCCCTTGCAAATTCTGCCTTGTGTCTATTTTAGTGGACACATAGAAATAATCTTAAAGCATAGATCAGTATCCAAAAACGAATTCTCTATATTTATAAACTTTTAAAAAAAGATTTTATTTATTTATTTGAGAGAAAGACAGTGAGAGAGAGCATGAGAGGGGAGAAGGTCAGAGGGAGAAGCAGACTCCCCATGGAGCAGGGAGCCTGATGCAGAGCTCTATCCCAGGACTCTGGGATCATGACCTGAGCTGAAGGCTCAGGTGGCTTAACCAACTCAGGTGGCTTAACCAACTGAGCCACCCAGGAGCCCTGTATTTATAAACTTTTTAAAGCAAAAAAGAATTTTAAAGCTAAATTCTATGAGAATTTTTTGAATCATTTTATTCTAATGCATACTCCATATACAGTTTTACTGGTTACCACTCAGCGAAAATTCCACTTTTCCAATGTCTCACCCTTTACTACTTGTTCCCCTTTTTGATCCATATAATTTTTCACTAAATTATATTTCCCTTACTTATTGCTGTGGAATAAGAATGCAAGTTCTCTGAGGCAGAGTTCTTTGTGCATTTTGTCTTCTTATGCAATTTCAAGAGATTGCCTGATGCCTGGAACGTAGTAGTCATTCAAATGTTTATTGAAAAAATAAATGTATATGTTTTTATTCTCTAATTAAATTGCAATCTCTTTAAGAGTGGGGTCTATGCCATGTAATTCCATATCCTCTCCTGTATATACATAGTGGGCTATTAGCAATTAATAGTTATTAACAGTTTGGATAATATAATGCATACTGAGAGAATTCCTATTATCTCTGGTCACAAGTCAGTGTCTTGGGTCAATAAGCTCACTTGTTTTCTCTCCCTTGACTTGTAAATATTCAATAAACACAAATTATTTCACTGGGCAAATGCTCATTTAAACTCTAAAGTCAATTAGAGCAGAGTCACACAGCGGGGGTATGATAGGCCCATAAAATCATTAAGTTTTATGCTTTTCCCAAAGGCAGAAAATGAAGGTCAATAGGGAGACAACTGCAGAGGGTTCATCTAGCAAACGTGGTTGGTACTTAAAATGGTTCTTCCTGTAGAATATGCATAGTAGCACAGGACTGTGAAAATGACTGCAAACTGAAACCACGCAAAGTGACCTTAATAATCAATGGAAAACTTAAAATCGATGTTAAAATTTTTTGCCAAAACATTGAAGTCTCTCATTGTCAGTTATAAAGGCATAGGAAAATGGAAAGGGGGTCAAACACTTTTTTGTAAGCATATTGTAACTTAAAACCTTAGGAGCACTGTGGATTAAAGTGTTTTACTTCTTTGTAAATAAACATTGATACTTTGAAGAGCACTTTCTTCTTGTCACACAATTTACCATTGGGAAAGGCGGTCATGCGTTAGCTTCTTCCCCGTGCATGGTCTCATGAATGGCCTTGGTAATGAACACATCCATCAGCTCACATAGTTAACACGGGTAGGTTTTTGGACATATATGTGGTGAGAATGCGTAAGATCTACTCAATAAAATTTAAAGAAGTCATTTAAAAAAAGGGTGGCCTTGGGCCCCAAATATTTTTTTTTAATGGGGAGATAAAGAGTCCTCAAGCTTGTACTGGGCTTATTCTTTGCAGAGAGAGTATCTTTCTCTGTTCTGGGCCCAATGTAGACTTTTTTGTTCTTTTTAAAGCATGTGCATCGATGACCCTCAAGCACACCCCCAGCTTTCTGTATTTCAGACACTGGGGAGGGATCAGGGTCCTTCTACTTGCACATCAAGTGAGCAGCTCCATCATCCACGCTGGCTGTGGAGTGGATCTGCGGTCTCGGAGGACTGACATGTTGTAAGGGGCCAGAACTTCGGCACTCTAACTCTTCTCTTGCTGCAAGAAATGCTGTACCACTTTTTCCCAGTGTGCGTACTGTTTGTTCTTAGCGATCTTCAATCACGTACTGGTCTTTTTGCTGGCTGGCACTTATCTGCCTTTTAACCGTGACCGCAGAGCATGGCTACCCAGTGAAGAGTGCAACACTTAGATTTGGGAAAAGCATCTTTTCTATGGCTTGGAAAAGTGTCATACTCCTTTCTAGGTTTGGATTAACGTCCGATATTTTGTCCTTTACACTTTCATGGCATGAAATATCTGAGAATTCCCTTATGTGTGTGTGTGTGTTTCTGGCATCACCTTCTCTGGGACATCTTCAACCTTGTCATTGCCACCACTCTCCTCATGTCTATCGATAGGTTCGCCATGAGGATGTCACTTTGGCAGCACAGAGCTAGAGTCTGCGGAATGGTGGCAGTGCCAGCATTCCCAGTCAGCCATTGTTTCCATAACTCTATTTATGTTTGATTTGAATTTCACTTCCAACATTATCACTTTTTGGTTTTTTGCTGCATTTTCATTTTTGTTAGCATTTTATTTTCACTGTTCACTTTTGTGTGTGTATATATTATACATACAAACACACGTATTATCTATATTGTTATCAAGGATTTGGTAAAATTACAATTGACCTGCTTCTGTTACTATATTCTTCTTAAATCATGCATTTTCCAACTACGTAAAACTCTTACTTAAGAGACTAAAATTTACATAGGGCATTTTTGAACCATTTAAGAGAAGAGGCTTTCCCCAAATGATGTCCGTATCAACCATAAGCATTACTGTAATTAAAAAAAATTCAGCAAGTAAATACATCAGGCAGGCTCTGATCTAAACCAAAATTTCATGTATATTGACTTCTTAGAAGACTTTTCTAGAATGCTTGATGAAGTTGAGGAAAACAGTCAATGACAGAAATGACATAGTTTCTAACAGAACGTACCCAAAATAGAAACACCATTCGTAAGTAGCTGTGTCTAAATAAACATGTTTTTAAATGTTCATTCCAAATTTAAATAGTAAGAGTGCATACTTTCCTCAGTTCATAAGGAAAAAAAACCCTCATTTTAATGTAATTTTTAGAGAGGTCTGAATATGAATTACAATGATTTTATACAGGATCCCATATTCAACTTCTTGGTTAATTAAATCTCCAGGTAAACTCAGATATACTGACAAATTCAAAACAACATCTTTAGTTTAGATTATCAGAAGATAGGCCTTTAGCTATATTTAATTTAAAATCTCATCTGTGCCAGCGGGTGAAATTTGCCTGTTGAATTTTATATCCCAGCTGATAGCACTCATTAATTCTATTGCCTAATATATTCCTGACTCACAAACCACTTACTTCCAAGACTTCGGTTTCCACAACAGTGCTTTTTTTCTCCCAGTGTAACAGCCAAAATTTTACCAGAGTGTCTTTCCAAACTACTTTAAGTCATATGAGTATCATTCCTTGGTGTCTTGTCAGAATAACTGAAAATACTTACCTAAACTGAGTGAGATATTTGTATTCTAGCCTGTCTACCAACATAATGGACAGTAGTATACAAAATTAAGACCTTTGGCTGAAATTACCTTTTGTGTGTGTATGTGTGCATACTTATATAACCAGAAATAAAGTTTGCTTTTCTTTATTTGAATTGCTATTTGTTTTAATAATTGCTTTTTAAACCCAGCCTTTTAGTAAAATAATGCATTTAATGTAACTGAGACTTGATGAGCATTTTTCTAGTCCCTAGTTAATTTTTATCGGCAAGTTCATGTTTCTTAAAAATAAACTTTCAAGTTTTAAATAGTTTTAATTTATCTTATTTAAAATGCTAGACCTGATAAAAAAATATTTTGGTCTACCATGGTATAGTTTATCGTCCTATCAAAAGCATGAACTTAATTTGAATGTTTAATATTGGTGAGGCTTAGTGAGAACATAATAATTTGCAATGGGTGAGGCTTGGTGCTGTTTCTTTTCTAATGTGTGATAATTGATGATAAAACAATGGCCATTGATGAGGGAGTGCTTATATAGCACTTCTTGTTCCTCTGAATGAAGGAAGAGTATCATTATCCATGGTACAAAATGTCAATATCAAGAGCCGTTTGCTCAGTGAGGCCAGGGACACTGAAAATGATAATTATGTCTTTTCTCCCACAAGGCCATGTAATTCAATAGGAAAATTGTGAATCCATAAGAGACACTTCTCATCTGGCATGATAACATTAATACACTTGCTCTGATCACCCATGTAACATGGTTTTGCATGTATATGTGCATGTGTGTGTATAGATACACACACATGCACATACACACACACGCACATACACACACACGCACATATAAAACCATGTTACATGGGTGATCAGAGCAAGTATATTAATATCTATAGTTACTACAGATATCTATAGATACACCACACACATATTTTTTCTGTTATTAACTTTTTAGCAAGTCATTTAGATATGATTTATTCATGCTCTGACATCATAAAAAAGTTGAATAGAAAATACAACCACTCAAAGAAGTGAAGTAGGACAAAATAATCCTTTAACTCTTATTCCACTATTATTTGCTCTTTCAAGAATTAATGATAGACATTATAAACCTTTTTTGGATTATTTTAAAAAACTGATAACATTTTAGAATATTGGATATTTTTAATATAAATAAATAAATACATATATGTAGTAAAATAAAATTTCCATCAATGAAAGCTTCATGATCTCCTAACAATTTTGCCACCATGGATAATATTCTGATCCTCCCATATTTAGTATTGTCTCAGTAAAGTGTGATTATAAGTGTTGTATATGTAACATCAGTTAGTTAATTTGGAATTTAAATGCAGCCAGATTGTAAAGAGATGATTTGTTGACATTTATATACATTTTCCTCCCTCTTCTTTTAACTTTACTAATTGGGAAAAGAAGGTTTTTTCCACTAAGTCGTGAAGATCTGTATTACAACTTAGGAGGAGGACTCATTTAAGAATCAAATTTAAATTCTGAATGTAAGGCTGCATGCAGATTTTTAAAAAGTATTCTCATTGTATTTCCATTTATTAGGTCATTGTAACCTCACTGCACACACTTCACTACAAAGTGGGCACTGGCATGATCTGATCTGTTGCAATCCCTTTTAGAAAATGTTTACACAAAAGACCAACTGCACCGCCTGGGTGGCGCAGTCGGTTGAGCATCTGCCTCCGGCTCAGGTAGTGATCCTGCGGTCCTGGAGTCGAGTTCCGCACCAGGCTCTTTGTTCGGCGGGGGCCTGCGTTTCCCCCTCCCTCCGCCTGCCACTCCCCCTGCTTTTGCCCCGCCCCCGTCAAATAGGTAAATAAAGTCTTAAAAAAAAAAAAAAAAAAAAGACAAACTGTCTCCATCCAGAAACAGTACACTACGGCACAACACTTTAAGGTTTCAGTGTATATAGTGGTATCACAATTACCCATTTCTCTAAATATTTATGAGAAATATGAGAATATGCTATAAAATGAAAATGAATGGAAACTGAATTGTCAGGGCTTGGGTCACTGTTGAAAAGGGTACTACTGACGAATTACTTGCATGAGATACATTTAGACTGAGAACCCTTCCCTTTGCCTAAGGTGGCTCATTTCAGTGAACGTTAACTGAGCTTCATTCCTGCGAGTGGACACAAGGGTAAGTGGAAAACCTGGCAGCACACCAGTAGGGGTGCCCTACAGACAGGGGCAAAATGATTTGCCAATCTACACTTGACACAAATTTTTCAAAGTTTAAGATCAGATCTGATCTGCAAGTTCAGAAAGAGGGCTTAGAACCTGGGTGGCTCAGTGGGTTAAAGCCTCTGCCCTCGGCTCAGGTTGTAATCTTGGGGTCCTGGAATCGAGCCTGGCATCGGGCTCTCTGCTCAGCGGAGAGCCTGCTTCCCTTCCTCTCTCTCTGCCTGCCTCTCTGCCTACTTGTGATCTCTGTCTGTCAATTAAATAAATCTTAAAAAAAAAAAAGCACTTTTTACAGATCAGAATATACAATATTATTCTTTCCTCATTTTCACTAAAATCTACCTAAAGGATAAATTGATATAAAGAATCAATAGACTTAGACATTTATGCAATAATTTCATTAGGACAGGTCAGTAGTATGCCAGTAAATGTTTTAACAACCAACTCTCTAGTGAAGAAAACCTTCTAATCTATAGGATTTGCTCATTTTTGAGGTGTGAATACTCCCAACACGGCCAATATCAAGCTACCGATGTGATGTCACTGAATGTGAGGTTGGGAAGAGACGCCCAGTAGCTCATTATCACACACTATTTCTTCATACAGATATAGTAAGTACTTCAAGAGCATGGATTAAAAACCTAGGGATTAATGAGTTTTGAGTATTTATTAATTTTGCTTTAAGTGTACTTTACAAGTTTATACAATGAAAAATTTAATAATGTGGGGAACTTGGGTGGCTCACTGAGCAAAGTACCCGACTCTTGATTTTGGCTCAGGTTATGAACACAGGGTCATGAGACTGAGCCCTGCATCAGGCTCTGTGCTCAGTGGGGAGTCTGTTTGAGATTCTTTCCCTCTGCCCCTTCCCCTGCTTGTACGATGGCTTTCTCTTTCTCTCTCTCTCAAATAAATAGTCTTTTTTTTTTTTTAAGATTTTATTTATTTATTTGACAAAAGAGAGACATAGCGAGAGAAGGGACACAAGCAGGGGAAGTGGGAGAGGAAGAAGCAGGCTTCCCGCCGAGCAGAGAGCCTGATGCGGGACTGAATCCCAGGACCCTGGGACCATGACCTGAGCCAAAGACAAATGCCTAACGACTGTGCCTCAAATAAATAGTCTTAACAAAATTCAATAGTAGGTATTTAACAACTGGCTCAAAAAATTCCTGAAAATTTAAAATTCAGCTCTCAGAAGCTGGTGTGAACCACTTCCAGGACACTACTGAGCTGGGTGGACTAAGGCTTCTACTAATACAGGGACGTATGTTCCACTTATGCTTAAATTAGTGTTTACGTTTTCTTTAATGTTGTTACTGAGTTCATTTTAAATATTATTAGAGGGGCGCCTGGGTGGCTCAGTGGGTTAAGCCTCTGCCTTCGGCTTGGGTCATGATCCTGGAGTCCTGGGATATAGGTCCACATCGGGCTCTGGGTCCTGGGTCCTGGTCCTGGGATGTAGGCCCACATTGGGCTCCCTGCTCAGCAGGGAGCCTGCTTCCTCCTCTTTCTCTGCCTGCCTCTCTGCCTACTTGTGATTTCTGTCAAATAAATAAATAAAATCTTTAAAAAATATATTATTAGAAATGCCACAAAGGAACTTGCTGTTTAATAATTAATTTTTTCTGCAAGAAAAATGAGAAATGAAAAAGTTCATTATACATTAATATTGTGTACATACATATTTATATAAGTAGTGAACTATCTCCATCTCTCTGTATCTATATAGTCTGCCGTCTATCTAGATACATAGATTAATATGGTACAATCTATCTATATTGATCTACATATGATATAAAGTATGTTCTGGAAAAAGCATCTCAATTATTTCCAAGAAAAGTAACTCTACAAAGTATAATTTTGCAAAACTATTTGTAACTTTGTTAACTTGTATAGGTCATTTTTAAAAGTTAATCTTCCCTTACACTGTTTATAGAATAATTTAGATTTTACGCAAACAACCGTAGTGGGCCTCAGACTGATTGAGTATGTATCAAAAATCTAAACAACCTGTAATCCACCTTATGGAAGATTTTGTATTTTGCCATGTACATGCCCATTTCTTCAAAAAGTGACATTTTCAGTAGATTGCAAGCAGTGACAATAATAGTGTAGGTAATAAAAAAACCAAATGGGAATAAAGCTTTCCCCCCAAAGCATGACATATTATGAACTGAAGGACCAGTAGCCAGACTTGTTTAGATCATAGAAGTCTTTGTTGAGTTAGTCCCAGATTAACAGCTGGAAATGAGCTCAGTTCCTGACTGCTCAGTGCTAATTAATGCCGCTAACTGTCGCCACACATTACAAAAGGCACATAATTGTATTTTTCAAGAAGTGTCATTGAATTAATAATTTCAGATGTATGTTGACAACTTTACGTAGTGGAGGTTTTTGGCAACTTACAAAATATATTTGCAAAATGTTCAGCAAGTCTACTAAAAAACCTAAATATGAATTGCTTTCTAACGTTTGAAATACTTGAAAAGGTGATAACAATATGATCTTTAATGTGATAACACATCATTTTAATGCGATAACTTAAATTGTTTTGGAATTCAAGAGGACTTAAAACATACTCCCTTTGAGGAGGCAAGAATATACAATGGGGAAAAGACAGTCTTGTCAACAAATGGTGCTGGGAAAACTGGACAGCGGCAGGCAAAGAGTGAAACTGGACTACTTTCTTACACCATCCATGAAAATAAACTCAAAATGGATTAAAGGCCTAAATATGACACCTGAAACCATAAAACTCCTAGAAAGAAACACAGGTAGCAATTTCTTTGACATTGTCATAAAAAATGTTATTCTAGATACATATCCTCAGGGAAGGGCAACAAAGTTAAAATTAAACTATTCCAAACTACATCAAAGGAAAAAGCTTTTGCATAGCAAAGGAACCCATCGACAAATAAATAAAGGCAACCTACTGAAGGGGAGAAAATATTTGCAAGTGATATACCCAATAAGGGGTTATTATTCAAAATACACAAAGAACTTACAAAACTCAATGCCAAAAAACCCTAAGTAATCAAGTTAAAAATGGGAAGAAGACCCGAATAGATATTTTTCCAAAGAAGACATCCAGAAGGCCAACAGAAACATGAAAAGCTACGTAGCATCACTCATCATCAGGAAAATGCAAATCAAACACAATGAGATATCACCTTATCCAAGTCAGAATGGCTAAAATGAAAAAGACAAGAAATAACATGTGTTCGCAAGGATGTAGAAGAACGAGAATCCTTATGCCCTGTTTGATGAGAATGTGAAGGGGTACAGCCACTGGACAACACAGTATGGAGGTTCCTCAAAAAATTACAAATAGAAATGCCATATGATCCAGTAATTCTACTACTGGGTATTTACCCAAAGAAAACAAAACACCAATTCAAAAAGATATATGTACCTCTAGGTTTATTGCAACACTATTTACAACAGCTGCATAATGTAAGCAACTCAAGGGACCATCAATGAATGAATGGATAAAGATTTGTGTGTATGTATTATCTATATCTATATCCATATCTATAGGTTTCAGCCACACACACAAAAAGAATGAGATCTTGCCATTTACCACAACATGGATGAACTTAGAGGGTAAACTGGTAAGTGAAATAAGTCAGTCACAGAAAGACAAATACCATATGATTTCACTCATATGTGGAATGTAAGAAACAAACAAATGAACAAAGAAAAGAGACAAAAAAATGGACTCTTAAATGCAGAGAACAAACTGGTGGTTGTCAGAGGGGAGATGTGTGGGGAGACAGGTGAAGAGTAGATAAAGGAGACTAAGAGGTAAACACTTCCAGTTACAAAATAAATAAGCCACAGTGATGAAAAGCACACATTGGGAATACAGTCAATACGATGGTAACAATGTCTGGTGGCAGATGGTAATCACTTATTGTGATGAGCACTGAGTAATGTATAGAATTACCAAATCATTATTTTGTACACTTGAAACTAATATTACATTATATGATAATTATACCTCAATAAAAAAAGAATCCAACTACTATCTCAAAGAACAATAAGAAACTCACTTTGATTATACATGAACCAACTTCTAAGCAATTGATTAGTTTGGGGTTTTGAACATTTTTGAAGAATCCTTCTGAACACAAGGAATATTTGTTAGTTAAGAAGCAAGATCTTTTTTCTCTTTTTTTTCCTTTATTTTTTCCCCCTCTTCTTCTCCTTTTTTATGTACAATGAACCATGAAGATTTGAAGCAATCTACTCAAAAGAAACAAAAGAGATTAGGAGACATTCAGTCCACATAAAATAGAATTTGATCTTTGTATCTCTATCCTCTATTGGGCCATGAATCATGGACGCATATTAGGAAAGGCACCTCAGTTATTTCAGAATACCATAGCCCCAGGCAAATAGCATTCAACCAGGAAAACCTGGTTTGTTAAGGAGGCTCTAGACACAGGCTGTGTGGCCTGGAATGGCAGCATTCTTCCATGTTTATATAACACATTCATCTGAGGATTTCACATACTTCACAAACATTCACTTGTCAATTTTCACAGCATCTCCAGGAACCAGATAGTGTGAAAGATTATTATTCTCACAGGGGAGCTGAGGTAAGAGCCCTATAGGTGGTGTGTTTTCCAGGAGTCACAACAAGAGTGCTTCTGCTGGGCCTATAGTAGGCTCTCAAAAAATACCATAGAATGGAGCTGAATAAGAGCCCAGGTAGCCACAGTTCTGCTTCTCTGCCCTTCCTCTCTCCGACCCTTCCTCCCTCTGTTCTTTCCTTCTTATTTTCATATCACCATAGCTAATTTTATTTGTTCAAGCGCTCATATTGAAAGAATTAAACCACAACTGGGCTTTGATTCTGTGAGCCCAGATTCACATATTTAGAAAGATAAAGGTATTGTGATACGTGTACATGGTTGAAAACTGAAGGCTCACAATTAATCACATTGTACTTTCTAAATGTCCGCAAGTCCGAAGTCACAGAGCTTTTAGGTCCTTCTGGATGTCCCACAGGGCAACTGCACTATTCTTGAGTTAAACAACCTTATTATCCTTTAGCTTCCTGGTTGGTAAGTCCTTTACAATGGAAAAGGAGACTTTGAGCAATTCTGAAATAAATATCATTGTAGATCATGCCTACTGTGCTAATCATCTCAGATAGGTTAAATTTTAGATCCAAAGTAAAGGCCACTGCACTGGCCAGTGACTCTGTTCTCTCTATGAATGGCTGATACAAGACTGAGCCAGCTTTCTCTCTCTTACCTGATAATAAACCTCACTAGACATCAGAACTGTTTCTGAATAAATATTTTCTTCCTGGAGAAAACAAAAACCTGATGTTGCAAAATTTCTTGTCTTTAAAAATATCATGAATTGACTATGTTTACAAGGAAAACAAGCAAAAATGTGTATCTTCAAGAAACATAGTAGACCATTATATTTAGATAGGGAGTATGTTTGATGCAGAAAAATGTTTTTAAACATTCGAGTATTTAAGATTTACTTCTGAGTGCTTCTTCTGAATTCCAGGGCTATTTGTGGATTACTGGAAATGAATCTGCCATGGAGTGGGGATGGGGAGCATTCATGACGAGGGAGTGAAGGTAGGATGGGATTAATGGTTCATGGACTCTCCCATTGTTGATGCCACACTCTTGAAGAGGACTCCTCTCTCTGTGATCAGGAGGGGCCAAGGGAAAAGAAGCATAGCTGCACTGTTTTTGTTTTAAACTGATGGAGTCTTTCCGTCCTCTCTCCTTGCCCCCTTTCAGTGGAATCTGTTTGGTGGGCATTCGGGGTTAGCTCCTGCCTCACCACTGATTTCTCACTCTGTCAAGATGGAGCCTTAGAGTAGTGGCTTACGCCTCCCCTGTAATTCTCACAGACCTGCTTGAAACCAGTGCCTCTGGAGGAATTCAGAAGTATCTGCTTCATCTTCTTATGTGTTTTGACAGCACTGCTCCTGGTACATGGCTTTTGGTCCTCCTCCCTCTATTTGAATATTTAATGATTGCTTGGGAACACTTAGATTTAATAATTCAAAAGTCAAATTCTGTTGGATGTCTGGCTAGTTAAATTGTCCCTACTCTTCTTTTCCCTTTCAACCAATACACTGTTGGCTGTCTTACAGTGAAGCAAATTTAGATAAATACGTTTAACTTCATCTATAGCTATCTGAAGGCTAGAATGATGTTTTTATAAGTTGCCTGCTAGCCACTTTCCTTTCGGGTTAGACAGACTTTTGGTGATGGGTAAAAAGTTATTCAACTTACAAAGCCAGGTCAGAATACCCCTTTCCTTTTTTTTTTTTTTTTTTTTATTGTATTTGACAGAGAGAGAGAGAGAGAGAGCGAGGGCACAAGCAGGGGAGTGGCAGAGGAAGAAGGAGAACCAGACTGCTCGCTGAGTGGGGAGTGTGATGTGGGACTCCATTCCAGGACCTTAGGATCATGACCTGAGCTGAAGGTAGATGCTTCACCAACTGAGCCACCCAGGCACCCACAGAATACTCCTTTCTTCATTTCTTCATTCCAAATCCTAGAAGAAAACTTCAATTTTAATCTTTTTAACTAAGTACAGTTGTTATTAGTGAATCAGTGTTGACCACTATTAATGTTTTGTGATATTAATAGTATAATCTTGTGACTAGTAAAGCTTATCTACACTAAAAGGCTATCTGGAGAGAGTTTTCATAAATATATCACACGAGGAGGCCACTACTGGCCCTTCAAGTGTGCAGCAAATATTACAGCTCTAGTATCCCTGCCTCCTCTAGGACATGGGTTAGATGAGTTTCAGATACTTCCTCTGGACCTGAATGGTTTTCACTGGGGGCTGTCTGTCCTACTTTTTCCAGATAGAAATATAATGCCAGAAATTCAAGCGTCTCCTCAGGTATTCACCACTTGTGTTATATTATTGGTTATACAAACAAGTTACTCCAAATTTCTAAGCTATTTGGTTTTCTCTCCTTACAGAAGGGGCTGACATTCTTTCTGAGGGGTTTGTAAGTCTCCACCGATTTACTCTCCAGTAAAGAGAAATGGGTGCAGAAGATAGAGCCATGCCTCTGTGGTAAAGTTAGATTGCTTTTTCTTTCTTTAAAAATTTCTTTGCATAACGCAAATATTTGTGGTTGGTCACATAGCAAACTGTCATGAGCTAGTACCTTGCTGACATCCAGCATAGGACAGGGATTAAGATGCTGGGGGGTAGAGAGGAGGAGAGGACTGAAGGACGCAGTCTCACTGGGAGAGGAAAGAGAGGTTGGGGGAAGGACATAATAGGGGTTCAAAAAACAAAGTCTCTACTTCTAAGCTTTGCCTAAGACCAATTCCCAACTGCTACTAAAAATCCTTTCCTCTTTTCTACTTTTAGTAAATCATTGTTGACTACTATCACCATCTGTCATCACTGTCCCAATTAAAAGACTCAGGTGGATGGCAAGGAATTTTTCCCAGGGACCTCAATCTTACAACATTCTGGGGGGAAATCAGTATATAATCCTCCCTATTCTCTACTCCAACCCTTATTTTCTAGTAGGGAACATACAGCAAGGCTGAGGTTTTCACACTTGGATTTTTAAAGAATTGGCCTGATTTTGGGTGTTTTGAATAACTCATTTAATCCAAGTGAATAGGATCCCCACTAGAGTTTCCAACTTAGTGGACTATACCTTTCTAACAATGGCTTTATTACTCAAAACAATTTTGGAACTGATTAAAATAAACTGTGACAGATTCCTTTGATAGTTTGACACTTGGCATATTTTCACCCTTTGAGGGTGGATTTGAGTCTCTTAACAGCCAAGTGTCATTCCGAGCCAACCCTGGTGGGGAATGTGCATAATCATGCAGGATAATCCTATTTGATTAAAAAAAATGGGGACACTACAAAGCCATTAGGTTGAGTTGTGTACATTTGTTTATTATAAATTGGTTTTAAAGTCAATTCTCAAGGATAGCTCCAGAAGTGTTTTGAGAAATGGTGGGGCCATTAGCATAATAAGGTGACAGTGTCCCAAGGGGACACTGAAACTACCTACCCATGAAACCGACACGATGTATTTGTTTGAAAACCAGCTTCATTATTTTACCATCATATTCTATTATAGTTGAAGTCTCCCTTTAAGCTGGAGTATCATTCATTCATTCATGTGCTCAGTTTAAGAAGGATTTGCCCATCAACATAATGTCATATTAAGAGAAGGACCCTGAGCCATACCACTGGGTTCAAATCCAACTACGACACTTTGTACTGTGTCACCTTGAACGTGGTTACCTAACTTCTTTCTCAGTCTCCTCATCTGAGTAAATGGGTAGAACATTAGTGTCGTTAGGAGATTCAGGGACTAAATAAATACACGAACTGATTGATGCTCACAGTAAGTTCTTCACAAATGCCAGCTGTTACCGAAGATTTTTTGATAGCCCATTTTGTGCCACTCAGTGTGCTGCCAAAATTCTTGGTTTGAGATGAAAATGAATGATCATAATAACTAATAACTTAAATAAATTCAAATAAAAATAATAATTAATAATGTTACTTTCATATGATTATTTATTTAAAATAGCAAGGATTAATATCTTTTAAAAATATTCACAGAAGACTTATTCAGGTAATTGCACGTGACCAAAACATGACCTGTTATGACAATAGTAGATAGATGACAGTTATTTTAAATTCAAATATGCTAATGGCCCTGAAAAATCCTCATTAAAAGCAGCTGATATTTTAATCTGAAAGCTCTTAGCATTTAAACTATAAAAAGCATATTATCTTCATACGACAATATTTAAAATATGAGCTAGATAGAAATATTCTGCATAAACTCCATACCTATTCTTTTGTAAATGCTGCACATTTACAAAGATTAAATCACTTTTGGATCAAATTATAAGTGAGATGAGGTTCTAATAGGACCTCTTCTGGTGATTCTGATGGGTGAACTTGCACAGCCAGAATCCAGAGCTGGCCCATGGGCACATGATACTCTGCTTCAAACCTCAGTGAGACAAGACTTGGGAAGCTTTTTTTTTCTCATCACAAAAGGCTGATGTTTACCGTCATTTTTTTCACTTGCATATGCTTACACATTTACTGTATGTATTCTCTGCATATAAACAATGCACCTGAATTTCTCATAAGGTGGGCAGTGTTAGAAGTAAGACAATGTTGAAGAATAGGAAAGCCTTTCTATAAGGTTTTCCAAACAATAGTTTTAGTTTAAGACTGACCCCACCAAAGGTATGATTTCCCAGTTATTTTGGCAGTTGCAATTATAGTTTCTTGGGCTTAAATGCTTAATTAGGATCCTTTGGAAAGTTTCATGTCAAGCTAAAAATATCTCTAATGTACACTCTCTGCTTACTCAAAGCTGTGTGGAGCTGTAATTTACAAAGGAAACTTGTTTCCTTAATTGTTGTGTCAGTCAGCAGAAGCACAGGGAGCAGGCACAGAATAATTTGTTTATATTTAGCTGTGCCAGTGGCCATGAAATGTCACAACCTTCATGTAATTCAGGGAAAGGTTAGGGATGTTACTGCTATGGAACTGATTGCTTTACAGTGTGTTTTATTATTTTTTTAAATTGTGTACTTTGCAGGATTTTTATGTAGGACTTAACTTCTATCATAATTTTGCTTTTATACAATAAGGTGAAGGCTTGAGTAAGGTTTATTAGGGTTGATTCCTATATTTCTGTACAACAGCTAGTTGTTACAAGAAATTAGATTAATAGAAAATATAGACCTGCATGTATAGTTTGAATTATAGGGGTTTACCTTGCCTGAATTCTATTATTTTTACACTGTCTTCAATTTTTGAAGAGTATGTTTCATTACTGAATAGATTTAGAGATGAATAAAGTGAAGAGAAGCACACATTTTCAGGATGACTCATCTATTTACCGAGTGTGATGAGAGAAAAGGGTAAAAACAAAGAAAAATGAGCAAACAAGAAGGAACAATGCCTTGCATCTCCACAGCACTCTTTGGCTTTCAAAGCATTTTCACATCTATGATTGCAACCTTTCCAGAGAGAGCTTACAAGGTGTGTTCTTTTTAGCTCTTTCCCTGTATCATGTACTGGTTACAAGTTCAGGCTTCAGAGTTAGACAGATTGTGGGTTATGATCCCCTTTCTGCTGTTTCCATCAGTGTGACCCTGGATAAACTATGTAATGTCTTTGAGTGTCAGATTCCTCTTCTGAAAAATGGGGATTATAGTAACTGCTTTAGAGACTATCCACACATATTGTTGTATGCACGTGGTACTCAGTGAATCATAGTCATTAATTCTTGTGATCATTGCTACTGCTATCTAGCCCTACAGGCAGAGTAAATACTTTCCAGTTATTGCTTAAAGACAGAGCCAAAATGGAATGGACATTGGAGGTTTGACAATGGACTTAGTAGGAGAGAAAGGTGTTTCATCTCTTTCCAGAAATAATTTTAACAAGTGATGTCAACATATTGGCATGCTTATTTCCACATTCCATTATCTTCCAAAAGTTATTTCTTAGAGTTGACCCTCCACCATCAGAAAACTTTTTGGCCTGATCTCTAATGCTTTATGACGTGTGGGAATTTATAGTTAATGGGATCTTATAAGTTCTTATTTATTCTGTTCTTCGGCTAGTTTTGATTGAAATTATTTTTTGTATTTTATGTGTAAAAATCAAAAGTCAATAGAACATAGCAATTAGGGAGTTTTTGAGATCCAAAACCAACCTTCAAAAGTTACTTCACTTGATCATTTTTTGGTACATTTGTTTGATACTGTATTCAACTTGAATATCAATATTACTTAAATATTTCATAATAATTGTAGTAATTCGTAGAGTTGATCTGTTATTGTAGACATATGAGTTCTACATATTTCAAAAAAATAAATACTGGGATTTAATGTTTAATAAACATTATGTATCTAAATGAAAGAAGGAGCATATGGTTCCTAAGGAATAATCAGGTGTGATATTGGCAGAGAAAGAGTTAGGGAATTTATAGTGAATAAAAACAGCATGTCAGAAATGTGGCATTATAATCTTTAACAATGATGGTTCTGTGAGGAATAAAAATAAGAAAGAATGTAGAAATCTAGAGGTATTTTTTTCAGCATCCTAACCATTCTGTAACAAAGGTCTGGATAAGGAATGCCTTGGCATATCCATGACAGAATATGGATGGGGGCAAGTCCATAACCTTATAGAAAAGAAAGCTGAAAGAATTGAGAAATTCAATTCAAGAAGTTCTTTTCAAGCTAGAAAGAAGTTTTTACTCAACTTAAGTAATTAGTACTGGGCTGGTCTTCATTATCAGAAGATTACAATCAAAACAGTGTTTTTACAAAACTAATGGGAATTATGAGTTTTGGGGGTTTTGTTTTGTTTTTGTTTTTTTTTTTTAAAGCAACCAGTGAACAACACCCAGTGTGACCACAAAGGGGGAATGTGAAGAGATGTGGAATCTAATTTGCAACCTGTGGCAGTGAAAGAGGTGGCTGCTAGATTTAAGTGAGATTTTCTTGGCAATCCTATATTAAGTGTTGCAATAGGTTACTTGGAAAGTGATGGAAAAATTCTCTCTGGTTATTTGAGAGCGGGATTGAATCTAAGCAGTCTGGTGGCTTTAGGTGAACTCTTCAGTCAAGGTGAGGACAAGGGACAAAAGTAAAACATGGCCTTAGATTTTATGTAAAACAGCCACCCATAGGTTTAATGATGACTGTATCAAAGTAGCTGTGGGCTTGCAACATAATATGCATAATATGCATGCAGCTATCGGGGCTGCTGCATACACACAGAGGGTTGTAAACTGCCTAACCCTCAAGGGAGCCATTTAGATCACAGACTTCATAAATTCATATGTATTGCAATGTGGCTTTGGCAAATGATAGTAAAATGTTTTCTTCTATAAAATCAATAGAGGAGTTTCCATTTCTGGGGTGGAAAACAAGCTCCTAACCGAACCTCTTACAAATCACTACAAATTTCAGTCAAAATACAAGAAAACTCTGCAGAGTGAGCAAAAATAGGAAAATTTTGAACGGGAGTAAAAGTGTGCAGGCAGCAACTAGCAGAAGCTGAGTTTCGGATTTTTGCAGTTTTACCCTGAGTTCAGCTGGGAGAACCAACAGAAGGAGCCACCAGGAAGTGAGGGGGAAATTTCAGAAAGGAGAGGGTCTAGGAAGGGGAATCTAAGGCTTGTGTATAAATTCTACCCAAGTACCTCACGAACCCTTGATGCATGCTCATGTGCAGGACACATTCAAAGCAATCTGAAAGGTGATCTAAGCTGCCCGCTACCGCAGGTGAGCGGGTTCACAGCTGGAGTCTAACCAAGACAACCGGCTTGCTGAAACAAACACATCCGTGTCCTTTAGAGTAATACAATAGAATCCACAGTCCCTACAATGTCCAGGATAGAATTCCAAATTGTTTGACAGAAAGTAAGGAAAACACGACCCATTTTCAAGGGAAAAATAACCACCAGATGGCAACCCCAAGATGACCCAAATGTTGGAATTATAAGACAAGGATTTTAAAGCAGCTGTTGTATAATAAGCTCAAGTTGACAAAACAAAATATGCTTGTAAATAAGAAAATGATATAGTACCTCAATAAAGAAAATTTAAAAATGAACACGTACATTACAACAATTTCTAAACCAATGGAAAAAAGTATCTGGAGAAAGGGTATCTTTTCCTGATTTGGACCATCAGCCAAATACATTATCCTGGAAAATACCTAAAGCCTATTGCACTTGAAAGGTTATAAAATAGTTAAAATTAACCCATTAAAAATTACTTTTACATACTTGGAATCAGTTCATATAAAAAGTAGCTAAAACATAATTTAGCAATGCTATATGGGAAGTAAAATATGCAAATTTCCGCTAAGTTCCATATTCTAACAGACTTCCAGGAAATACAATATATAAGAGTATTTATAAAGGGAATACCAATCATATATATATATATATAAAAAGTGGTACAAAGTTAAGTTCACACAAATTTTTGACCTGTAATTTTTCCTTTTTTCTTTCTTTCTTCCTTCCTTTCTTTTTTTCTTTCTTTCTTATAATTATTCTTTTTAAAATGCTGGTGTTTCTTTTAGGTATGATACAAAATACATAGAAAACATAATTCATGAAAAATGAAAGTGATATAATTTGTGAGCAATGTTATTATAAGTTAAGTTATGGTTTGTATATATTAATCAGAACAAAGATGATAGAGAATATTTGTGAATGATTACTGAATTTCATTTACTGATTTCTTTTTACAAAGTAGTATTTTATTTATTTCTCCAAGAAATACAGAGGTCTATTTTGTAGATTACTTTGATGAGCATTTTCTAGGATACAACATAAGAAGCATAAAAAGCAAAGGAATTAATTAGTGTTGTGCTGAGGAAGAGAGTTACTGAAGTATTAGGTAATGACACCTTATTAAGACAGTTGTTGTTTGAAGAAACTATGTAAGAGCTATCAAAAAAGTCAGTGTCCATGAGATATATTACCGGGTTTCTCTTTACCTACATCAATTCAACCTGTAGCGTATTCTCTAAATATTATGAGTAGCAACACACGTGTATGATGACTTCTCAAATTTACTTTGTCAGGATTGATAATTATGAAGGTTTTAGACTGGCAAAAGGAGACCGTAGGACTGTAGAGTAATGGAAACACAGTATCACAAACTGAAAGGCAAGCTCTTTATTTCTGCCTTTTATATAAGGTGTTTTGCATGTGTGTGTGTGTGTGTGTTTCAAAGGATATAAATTGATCTTTTTTATGCAATCATTCCCATGTGTCCTTTCTCCAATGAGGTTGAGAGTTCTGCAATATTCATAACTATGTTACATTCCTCTGACATTCTGCATAGCATTTAGCACAGGTGTTAAATTTAGAAGCTCAGAATTAGGAGATACTTATCTAGGATAAGATCTGGACAAGTAACTTGAACTCTTCAAACAATCATTTTCTCATTTTTCAAATGGGAATAATAACAGCTACCCCATAAAGTTATTGCATGTTTTGTATAAGATGGAACAAGTAAAGTACATATATGTATTGGTAACTTGAACACAGGAAGTACTAAAAAAGTACTTACTATGATTATATTATTATCGCACTTGGTAAAAAAAAATCATTGAATGAATGAACAAATGAATGTGTAATGACATAACTTTATTAATTTGAAATTTTTACCTCATATAACTCTCATATAAATTTTTACCTCATATAACTCAAAGAGGTGATAAATGGCTCATTAAAGGTCCATATAAAAGTGAACTAAAACACTGTTTGGCAATCTCAGGTAAGAACAGAAATATACAAATTTTCCACTCAGTTCCAAATTCTAACAGACTTTCAGAAAATACAATATATAACCACATTTATCAAGAGAATACTGGCCATGAATCCCATGTCCAGATGAATTCTACAATTATTAATCACACGTTGTCCAAAGACAAAGGGTAGAATGAAGAATGGAAATGCAAAGATTAGAAAGACATGGCCCTGTTTTCAAAAACCCACAACTTTTGTTCAGAAATGGAAACAACAGATTGTCTGGTATGGACACTGCAGGTAGCTGGAGATTACAAAATAAATCATCATGCTCATATAAAAATGGGTATGTATAAACAACAATAATGGCAGATCTCCTCTAGCTTTCCTCTAACAAATACAATCTAAATTTCACATACTGATCTGAGGGTCACATAGTCATTAGTTTATGCCTAGAAGCCCAATTTTTTACTTTTTTATTTGTCATCTAATAAATATTCCTGTTCTTAAAATTCAGGACTGTGTTGTTAGTAACCTACAGCCTGACTAGACAGTCTAATGAGGCTCATCATTCTTCTCACTCTGTGATGAGACATACTCACCAAAATCTCAACTCACCCCAAATTATGTTAATAGTGAGGAAACCAATGTAGGCAAAAACAACTATGAAAATAACAAATAAACAAAAACAAGCACACCACCACCAATACAGTTCGTGGTGTGCTGGCATATATCTAACAACTCTCTCTCAAACAAAACAAAACTCTGATTTGTAGCATTTGCCAATTACTGTCGCATAAATTCTCCATCCATGGCTGATCTCAAGCTACCAATGTGAATCCGCTGGAAGACTCTGGAAGACAAGTGCAGTCCTACACGGTTTAATAGTCCTCCCACCTTAAAGACCTTGATCTAGGTCTATGATGCAAATAACCTCAAGCATTAAAATAGAAAGGTATAGTAAAGAATTAGGAAGTGATGAACTTCGAATATTTACTACCTTTGTTTTTAATCTACTTTAAAGTTTTTATAATTTAAATTTTCATAATGGCCACGTTTAACAACCAGCTTATAAAATTCCTAAAAATTTCAACAGTTGGCTGTTGTGAGCCTGCACACTAAGTGTAGTCTAATGTAGTCTAAAGGTTAAAGGGAATGGCACATGGCTTCTCGGCTTTTTGGCTAAGATCAAGTGTAAAGGGGATGGCACGTGGGCTTGAAACTGAATGCAGCCACTACGTTATTACTGGTCAAATGATCTACTTTCTTGATACCTCAGTGTTGTCCTCTGTATAATTACAGTCCCTAACTCACAGAGTTGTTGCAAAGATAAAAATGAAAAAAAAAATCTGTATGAGGCTTAACACAGTGTCTGAAACATAATAATAATTTACTCAATGTATTAGTATAAATTGTTACCACCACAATACATTGTTGATAAAATTACTCTCTGTTCCTGCTGGGAGAAAAAAAAAATGAGTGAAATTTTATTGATGAAAAAATACATTTGTTTTGGGATCTACAAAGAGAAAGTCAATTTTGCTACCTACACAGCAGATGGTACTCTACTACCAGGAACTAAAAGGGGAAAAATGGTCTCAACCAATATGATTGAAGGAATGTTTTATTGGCTGGACTGTAGCAGAAAGCCATTCCATACATTCCGGATTACATCTGCAGTAAGAGGTCTCATCTCAGGTATTAAGTGTGATTAACTGAGCATCAGACTGAAGCTGAAGGCTCAGAAGGATTCTGAGGCTGCTTCTAGGCTTGGCAGGAAAGAGCACTTTAATATGGAAGCAACAGTCACTCTGGTTAATAATGGGGAGGAGACACCAGGATATGCATCTAACATCCTTGATCTAGGTCTATGCCTACAATGTTTGTAGGTAATTTATGTTGTAGCTTGCTTACACAGAAAGGAAAAAAAAATGCAACTCACTATGTTCCTGAGTTTGGGGTGCATTGAACATTTGAAATGGAGGTGGACTAAAATATTGTGATGACCGTATAAAAGTTTACATAATTTATGGTCAGAGTTAAAACAAGAAAATAAAAGTGGCTCAGTTCAGCAGTTTTTTTTTGGGGGGGGGCTGGAGGAGGGACAGCTGGAAAATGATACAAAGCAAATGGGACTTGGAATCAAAAGAAAAATCAACATCCCTGACTATTTTTCCATATCCCATTTGAGAACCGTACAACAAAAACAGCGGGGCTAGAACATTACTTGGGATATGTGCTAATGGAAGTTACACAGGCATTTTAAGAAAAGATTACAGGCCTTGCTTCAGCTTTCCACGCTGTATAACAATCCCACTTCCACATAAAAGAAGCAAGGTCAGCAGGGTCTTGCAGCAGAAGGCCAATTCTAAAGTTTCCTTAAGTGAATAGGGTTGAATTTAATTGCCTTGGCCTTTTTATCAAGAGGCAACGTATGTTCTGTGGGATGATTTTGTGTAAGATCCTTGACAGGTATTATCCTATCTGGAATCAGATTTCTTAAATTACAAAAATCAATTCCTATATTCTTCAAGCCTCTTCTAGGGTATTCTCCTCAGAGTCTTTACTCAAAAAAACAAAATCTTTATCCTGTGTAGGTACATACTTCAGAGTCAGATGAATACCCATAATATTCAATACCAAATCTCTTATAAGAATTGAAATAGGTGTTACTTCTTTTGAGCAGTGTAATTCTTAGTAAATTATCCTAATTTAGGGGTAGTTACTTTGCAGTCAGCTCAATACTTTTTTCTATATTCAAGCTCCATTTAATGAAATACTTTTTTTCTTTTTTTTTAAGCTTGAAAGTATAGAGAATATACAGCAAAGCATAGAGAATAATGCAACAAACATCCATATATCTAACCCCTAAATCTACAAATGTTCATATTTTGTCATTTTGTTTCTATACTCACTTGGTTTTATGTAAGAACTACAAAACTTTTTGCCAAGTCGAGGTGCCTCTTTTCTTCCCAGCTTATTCCCTTTCTTCCCTCACCAGATATAAAGACCATAGCAATTAGGTATATATCTTTTTTTTTTTTTAAAGATTTTATTTACTTGACAGAGGGAAAGCACAAGTAGGCAGAGAGGCAGGCAGAGGGAGAGGGAGAAGCTGGCTCCCCAGTGAGCAGGGAGCCCAGTAGGGAATCAATCCCAGGACCCCGGGATCATGACCTGTGCTGAAGGCAGCCACTTAACTGACTGAGCTGCCCAGGCGCCCGTAGGTGTGTCTTTCCAATCTATATTTTTATACCTTTCCTATATCCAATAACCCATAATCCATTTACAGGTTTCCCCAGCTATCCAAAAGTAGAGCTGTCCTACGAAATTTTTCACAGGCCAAAGTGGTATAAAGTGAAGAAGTAATTATATGGAAAAATTAGACGGAAATTTTATGAGCATTCCCAGTCCCCTAAAATACACTCTCTTAGGCTTTTCTGTTACCTTAGGACACAGCTTGCTGATAGATGCACAAAATAAATGGAAATAAAGATCAGATGCTCACAGACAGTTCAAAAAGCTACTGCGACTCGATGCTGAGATGCCAAGTGTAGCTTCCTTCCCAGGGAAGGAGCTTGGCGGTACCACTCCATGCTCTGGGGGGTGCTGCCTCTATAAAGCTTGGGCAGAACAAACACTGAATGCTTTGTGTGCTTTTCATCTTTTTTTGCAAAACTGAAAATCGTCTTTAGATTTCTTTTGGTTAGCAAAAATAGGTACTGAGGTAGATTCATAAACGTGAAGCGGCCTAATGTGAACTCTGAAAAAGCGAGGATTACCTTCATAATAAATAGCATTATTTAACGTTTCTTATTGAATTTACACAAGTAATATAACTTTACATACTACTCTGTAATTTGTTTCTTTCATTCATTCAACTTCATGTTTTTGAGATCTGTGGATGTTGACAAACATGGATGTAGATCATTCTTTGTCACTGCTATATAGTTATTCCATCATATAAATAACCCACAATTTATTTTATGTTTTCCTATGGATGGATGGACATTAAGGTCTTTCTAAAAGCAATCCTTAAAAAAAAAAACCATGTAATTTGTTACCTTTAAAAATTTTGTTTTCTAATTTCTAATTTAAAACTTAATTCCGATGCAGACCATGCAGAAAGCAAACAAGGAAAAACCAAACAAAATTTCTGCCAGTCCATAATCTAGAGGTTAGATGAATACTAATACTCTATTAATATTTTCCATACGGGGCTCTCCAAAAATACACACACATTTACAAAAATGACATCCCAGTAAACAGGCTACTTGACAAGGAGTTCATGAATACTTTGACTCTTTCACATTTACTTTTTATTCTAGTTTTATCACAATGAATTAAGCAGGCATCTACTGAGGAAATCTTAGTTCTGAGTGCAGAAACGCTAGGAACCTGGGCATGACACGTTGGCTGGCAGGCATGAGGCCTCAAGGGCAGGCTAGGGCTGCTCAAGGACAGGAACACATTCTTTACTTACCATGTGCATCTGTGAACACCCTGGACAAGCATGACCAAGTGTGAACTTGTTCCTGGTGTCCCTCCCAGTAGTTTTACCATATATGTGTTAAGTTGGAAATATGTGAAAAAGATGAGTGTGGGCTTGCTTTTGTGTAAACAATTTGGTCCAAGGCTGGTATTCTCAGACTGAGTAGTTAATTTTATTTTTTTTTTAATGGGAAATCATGGGGAAGAGTTGGAGAGCCTTGTAGACAAGCTTATTTGCTTCTGAAAGGATTTCTATTTTTTAAATTCTTGTAGGAGATGAAAGCATTTGGGAGACAATGTCCGTCTGACTGAACGAGATGTTGAAGGGATTTTCTTTTGGCAAATACAGAGCAGGGTTTCTTAACCTCTGTGCTACTGACATTTTGGACCAGGTAACTCTCGGTCGTGGGGCTGTTCTATGCATTGTGGAATACTGACTGGCTTCCCCTACCCCTACCCTTGGGATGACAAGGCATCACACGTTCCCCCGCCTGTACTTTTAACAAAATCCACCCCCAGCTGAGAACTGCTAGTATAGCATCACCTAAAATAGGGAGAACAATAAAAGCTAGGTCTGGTCATTAAAATTCCCTTTGCTCTCATTCTTTTAAATATCCCATCCATTGCCAATCTCCTCGGTTCTAATCTCTATGGGAGTGACTCCCAAATATACACCTTCAGTGCACTCTCTCGAATCCTGACCCTACCTTTTCTGCTGTCTGCTCGATATTTCTCTACCTATTATCCCTGTAGGAAACTGAGAATGCCCTCCTCTTGATTCTCCAATTCCATTAAAGGCCTCACTGGGATCCACACCGGGTTACCTTAGACTTCTCCCTTTCTGTTACCCCACATTCCTCCCTCACAATCACGTAGGCTTTGCCTGCCCTGAAAGTCTCCCTTAAATCAGGCCCACATCATCTCACAATAGCCCCACTCCAATCTTCTCTGAACACCAGTTTAACCCTACTAAAGGAGCTCTCTGATCATGTCACATTCTCAGAGACATAATTTTTTAAAAAAGATTTTATTTATTTATTTGAGAGAGCGAGCGAGCATGAGAGGAGAAAGGTCAGTGGGAGAAGCAGACTTCCTGCCAAGCAGGAAGCCCGATGTGGGACTCCATCCCAGGACTCCAGGATCATGACCTGAGCCGAAGGCAGTCGCTTAACCAACTGAGCCACCCAGGCACCCCCTCAGAGACATTCTTAATGGCTCTCCTTATCAATCAATCTGCAAATCTGAAGTCCCACAGCCAACCCTTGGGATTATCCATAATCCGTCCATCACAGATCATTCTAGTACTGCTCTCCCCACACTGTCTGCAAGAATCCTGGTTCATGTAAACTTGAAAACCTGCCTTGTCTCAAACATCTACTCATTCTCTCCTTTATTTATCATGTCTTCCCTTACTTTAGAACTCTTCTGTCTTCTCTTCCACTTACTGGGCTTTTATTTATATTTAACAACTTCCTTGCTAGCTCAGATCCTTTGGGCTCAAGCATTCTTCCTCCTGGAACCCTTATAGTGTCCGCAGAAGTGTCTAAACTATTCACTTGGGAAATTCACACTGTAGAATTTTGAGTATGTATCTCATTAAAGGCTCCCCACAGTTTCTAGCCCTGTTCCTTACCCACAGAATGTATTCAGTAAGTATGTGTCGAATGAATGAATGGAGGAGGTGAGGGAGAGAGAGATAGGATTTTAATACTCTTGTAAAGTCATGGGCAAGCAGATCCAAGAGGGTCCTTTTACGTGATGTGTGCTATGAAAATGCTTTGGGCCTTAGTATCTCATCTATCTAACTGCTGCAGGAAATCCTGCTTTAAAAAATATATTCCTTTGTTGTCCTGGGTTTTCAGATTTTTAAGAATGTACTAAAATGAGCAGTACCTAGTTGATAAGAGCCCCCATTAGAGGTCCTGTGGCAGAATGGAACACTTGTTGGGTCCCGGGGAGGTGAGTATGTGAGAACATCCCTGGAGAGCCAGGGTACACTGGGCAAGAAATGAATAGGCAACAGGCAGACTCAGGCAACACCAATCAACTGAACTGATTTACCATGAATATATCATAGAAATATATACACAGACACATATACATATATGTGTGTGGGTGTATACAGATATATATATAGATAGATAGATAGGTATATCTATATATATATGTATATATATATCTGTATATATATATGTATGTTTACTTTCTGGGTTGTATTCAAAACAGAAGAACTTTTTAAAAAATTTTCAGATCACAGCAGGAACACTTAGGAGATAATATCAAACATAACTATGTATATTTAAGCAGACAGACATCCAAGATTGCTGAAATGCAGCCTTTTTTTTTCCAATTAGAAGCACAACATACCTCTTTTTAGTCATTATTTCTTGTAACGTTCTTCTAGCTTTTGAAATGAAAAGACTGATAGAGAGACACTTACTTTCACTATTTCTAATCCACAAAAAAATGACTATTGTTTCTAAATTTAGCTCATTATAATTATCTGGCTTTTTCCCAAGGCATTAACAAGGCTAATCAGGTCTACTGATACTACTACATAAACAAGGTCTACTGACTAATCGCAGAAGAAGAATGGTTGACTGAATTATTCCTAATGTCATATATATGTATCTTTTGATGATTAGAGCGGATTAAACTGGTGTCTTTATCTTGCAAGCTTGTAGTTTTGCATTTATACCCTGAACTGGTACATGTAAATTATAGTCTCCAGAGGTGAAGCTCTTTGCCATGGATCTATGGAAGGGAAGTGGTGGGGAAAAGTCGCCAGAATCAAAGTGGCTATCAACCAGGGAAGGGCCATTGCCTGCTGGCACCATACTCAAGGTTGACTCCATGAAGGCAGATGTAATTGGACCCCAAATATCCCTCCTTTATTCTTTGGCTTTTGTCCAACTGAGGCTTCCTCTCTACAATTAAGAATAAAGCATTCCATAACATTGATTGACTTGAATATATAATGACAGGTTTATTTATCATTCATTCATTCACTCATTTCATAAATGTGGTGCTTCCTATATGCCAATGTGGGTAGACAAACAGCAGTGATTCTAACAATTACTTCTGGGTTGCTTTGGAATGAGGTACCTGGACTGAGGGACTCACCTCCCCTAAGCAGGAGGACCTGTTCCCAAACTCTGCTTATCATGAGCCCTCAAGGTTTCACATGTGAGACAAGGGGGGCTCATAAACTTCTGTAAAGGGCTGAGTCCTAAGGCCAGATTGTTTGTTGCTCTAATTTAAGCTGTATTTGTCTTGCTTATAGGACTGTTCTCAACCTTGCTTACAGGACCTAAACCCATTTGAACACCATTTCTGTTGCTTAATAGGCAGGGAGCTATTGGTCCCCGAAAAGGAGAGAAGTCCCCCAGTGGGGCAACACCTGAGCATCCTGGCCCTTGGGTTTCAGTCTGCACCAGGGACTCATGTTGTCATTTGCCCATGCCCTCTGCCATCACTCTCCCATTTGCTGGGGGGACAGGTACAGAACAGACCGAAGTCCCTACCTTCAAGAATCTTACATTCCAGGGAGGAGCCAAACAGCAAGTACACTGAGTAAAGAAGTGAAATATGTAGTACGTCCAGAGGTACTGAGTGTGATGGGAAAAACAGGACGTAGGAAAGTGGAACAGAGAGCAGTGGGACTGTGGCAGGTGTCATGTTGTTTGCAGAGTAGATTGGGAGGGGCGATAAGGAAAAAGACAGCCTAACGGCATGGAACACTCGAAGGTGGGGGTAAACATTATACTAGGGGAATAGGGGAAAAAGGTGTCAGGGAACATGTGTCTTTGCTTTCTGTTTCTCCCTGGGCTGCTCTTACAGCGAAGTTCCCCAGGCAGTTCTACATGACAACATTGCCCACAGCCCCTCAAAGATGCTGAGGCTTGAAGTGGTCTCTTCCTGTGTCAAAATGGGAATATTACTGTCTCTCTTGCCCACCTCTCAGGGTTGTTGTGAGGATCCAAGGAGACAATGGCTATAAAGGTGCTTTGAAAACAGTGCAAGCTCTCCAGACTGGCAAGGCATTACTACTGCAGGTTAGTCTTCGAAACAGTGGGGTGACTGTTCCTGTATCCAAATATTATTAATTGTAGCATAAAGATGAGAGAGAGAATGGGGGGGATATTAAGAGAGAGGGAGAGAGAAGAAAAGATTTAATATGAGCTTGGCTTGTAAACAAAAATATCAAGCTGTGAGCAGATGGTTTTATCCAGGTGAGGTGACACCCTTCCTTTCTTACCTGCAAGTCACAGCTTTGTACCTGCTTCTGCCACACCACAGAAGGTGCTCTCTTTACCGTTAGACTGAGAAGCCCAAGTCCAGTTCTGGGATAAAAATACTGGTTTTACCCTAATAAGTAAGTGTGTACATTGAAATGAGGGCTAATTTTGCAGTGTCTTACATTATTCAGGCAAAAGAAAATAATAATAATTGCCAAGTGGAAAAGGAAGACCAACGATGAGAGAAATATGTCTTTTACGAACACATGGCAAATGCCAAAATAAATGAATATCTTGATACAAGAAATGAAATTAACAATGTCTTAATTTAGTTATCATGTTTGTTCTCTTTTAAAAAACTCAAATTTTTTCTTCTTCATTATGTCACAGACCCTACCCCCTTAAATCTACCAGTGATCAAGAATGGAAGACCATTTGCACACTATTTCTATTGTTCTAAAATAGTAGTAGGGAGCTTGTAGTTAGTTTATGATTCATAATCTTCAAATATTAGTAATTATTCAAAAAGGAAATGAATTTTATGAAACATGGGAGCCTAACCTCCCTTGTTTAATTTTTTCTCACTGGAATTCAGTGATCCTATTTTAAACACAAATTAGAAGAAAGAATATTCAAAATGGTACCTATTGATAGAAATGATTGGGAAAAATGAAAATGAGTCTAATAAAAACACATGAAAGTATTCTACATATTGTGTACTATGAAGGAAAAGTAATCAAAGATAAAAGTGGAGGTTGGCCAGACTTCACCTTAGGAAACGTACTTGAGTGTGCTGTCGTCACAATACACAATCTACCTATGTATGTTTTACAAAGTTAATTTGAAGGTTTTCTTTTTTTTTTTTTTTTCACTTCAATGTTCCACTTTGAATCCATGAGCTAGCATATGGTTTGGCCCACAAAGAGCAACCTTAGTGTTGTGGCAGGAGCAGTACGTGAGGGAACTGGGAAGCATCTGGCCGGCTCAGAACATGCTGGGGTCAGGGACTGACGGGAGCCCCAGCGCCTGCCAACAACATGCAGGGTTTTCTTCTGCAGCTGTCATTGGCTCAAAGGTTGTTACAGGGGAAAATGTTTGGTTCCAAAACAAATGCTGCAAAAAAACAAAACAAAACAAACAAACAAACAAAAAAAAACAAAACAAAACACCTCAAGCAGGGTAAGAAAAAGTGTCAGTGGGAGAATTTTTTCAGAAATGTGACATAGTCTTACATTGGAAAATTCTAGAAGATTCCTATAATACATGTACTTGTATTGAATAGAGGTCTGGTATATTTTAGGTCCTGCTCATTTTCTTTTTTTCTTTCTTTCTTTCTCTCTTTCTTTCTTTCTTTTTTTGAGAGAGATAGAGCGAGAGCATGAGCAGGGGTTGGGGCAGAGAGGGAGAGAGAAAATCTTTTTTTTTTTAAATTTTTTAAATTTTTTATTTTTTCAGTGTAACAGTATTCATTATTTTTGCACCACACCCCGTGCTCCATGCAATCCGTGCCCTCTCCAATACCCACCACCTGGATCTCCCAACCTCCCACCCCCCGCCCCTTCAAAACCCTCAGATTGTTTTTCAGAGTCCATAGTCTCTCATGGTTCACCTCCCCTTCCAATTTCCCTCAACTCCCTTCTCCTCTCCATCTCCCCTTGTCCTCCATGCTATTTGTTATGCTCCACAAATAAGTGAAACCATATGATAATTGACTTTCTCTGCTTGACTTATTTCACTCAGCATAATCTCTTCCAGTCCCGTCCATGTTGCTACAAAAGTTGGGTATTCATCCTTTCTGATGGAGGCATAATACTCCATAGTGTATATGGACCACATCTTCCTTATCCATTCGTCCGTTGAAGGGCATCTTGGTTCTTTCCACAGTTTGGTGACCGTGGCCATTGCTGCTATAAACATTGCTCTTCTTTTCACTACATCTGTATCTTTGGGGTAAATACCCAGTAGTGCAATGGCAGGGTCATAGGGAAGCGGGAGAGAGAAAATCTTAAGCAGGCTCCAGCCCCAGCATGGAGCCTAGTGCTGGACTTGATCTCACAACCCAGAGATTATGACCTGAGCCGAAATCAAGAGCTAGACACTTAATCGACAGAGCCATTCAAGTGCCCCATGGTCCCGATCACTTTCAAAGCTACATTCTATGAACATACATGTACTATATAAAAGTATCAATGATACTTTGATCTGTAACCACCATGGTGTACCAAGGATGTGTGACAAATATTCTTCCATTAAAAATAGCACAATATAATGCACCTGCTCACTATAATCTTAAAAAACAACTTTGCTCTCTTCATTTGAATAGTAATATGTTTATTTTCAATTTAGCACATGAAAAGTATTATACACAAGTTCAAACTGACAACTAAATAGAGTAGGGGAGGCAGAATAATGCCCTCGCTAAGATCTTCATATGCTAATCTCTTGAACTTGTGGATATGTTATCTTTCGTGGCAGAGGGACTCTGGGGATGTGATTAAGTTAAGGATGGGGAGATTATCCTGAATTATCAGAGCGGGCCCCATGTGTTCATGAGGGTCCTTATAAGAGATAGGCAGGTGGGTCAGAGTCAGAGAAGTGGCAATGAAAGTGGAGGTCTGAGTGATAAGGGGTCATGAGCCAAGGATTGCAAGCAGCTCTGGAATCTGGAAAAGGGAAGGAAATGGATTCTTTCCTAGAGCCTCTAGAAAGAATGCAGCTCTGCCGACATCTTGATTTTAGTCCTGACCCATTTTGGACTTCTGACCTCCAGGATTGTCAAGTAACACATCTGTGGTGTTTCAAGCCACTGAGCTGTGGTAATTTATTGCAGCAACAATAGGAAATTAATGCATCAAGTTTATAAATTGATTGGTCCTCCCATTCTCCAATAGATGCTAGAAGCTCAGTAAAAATAGAAAATAAAACTTATTTAACAAATATAACTCCAAAGAAATAGAAGTAATTACCGAGATGCATAGCTTAAGCACACTTTACGGACACATCTGTGGACACCTCTCTAATTGCCACACTTTGTGATTTAACTCCTGCTCACCATGGTGCAGACGGTGGTTCCGAGCAAAGCTCAGCAGACACGACGTCAGGAAAGGTGAACGGAGAAAGTTCTGAGGAAAACACGGCATGTCACTCTCTGACGTTATCAAGCAGTAAATCCCTACGTGTTTCTTACAAACATCCTTTGTGGCTTGTGGAGAGTTTGCACAAATGTCATCACCGAAATCACCATACACACAAGCAGAAGCTGACTGGGCATTACGGACTGAATGTTTGTGGCCCTTCAAATTCACCTGCTGAAGCCCTAACTTTGAATGGGATGTTATTTGGAGGTGGAGCCTGTGGGTAGTAAATGGGTTTCAATGACAGGAGGAGGATGAGACCCCCCCCCCCCCAAAGGGAGTAGTGTGTCTCAAGAAGAAGAAGAAGAAGCCAGAGCTCTGTCTCTGCCAAGTGAAGATACGGCGAAAAGGCAGCATCTGCAAGCCAGGAAGAGGGCTCTCATCAGGAGCTGAACCTGCTGGGACCTTGAGCTCCGACTTCCCAGCCTGCAGAACTGTGAAAAATAAATAGCTGTTGCTTAAGTCCCTCAGTCTATGGCATTTTGTTACAGCAGCCTGAGCTGACTAAGACACTGGGCGATAACAATGTCTCCTATGAGGACAGTTCAAGTTGATCTTGGAGAGCAGGGAGGCTACATCTATACTCATTTCGGGAATTTGATAGTCTCTTGAAGTTGGTCAGGGAAGGGTGCATGCAGAAGACAGATTTTCCAAGATTCCTTGAGGGGAAAAGGAGAGTGGAGGGGTGCATGCTATCAGCCCAGGTTCTTGGGGTTAAGACTGATGAGGAAACTAAAAACTTTTCTAAGGGTAGCAGACGAGAGGCATTTTAGGGGGTGTGATGACAGCCTGAGTGCAGAGACCGAATCCCTTGATCCTAGTTAATTAGGAAATAAGAAGCATGGCAAGGGGTTTGCAGAGAAAAACTACAGATCGTTAAACAGAGTTCTGTGAGGGCAGTTTGGGCAGCAACACTAAGGCACTGCAGTGAGAGGGCATTAGGTTCTTGGACCCCAAGAAACACAATAAAAGAGAAGTATAATAGGCTAGATAGGAAATAACTGGTTTTTAATAAAAGCAGAAGCAAAGGAGATGGAGAGATGGTTTAAGAGAAGAGGAACGTCAGAAATTACCCGCTGACTAGAGATGTGGAGAAAACTGTAATATATTTCTTTAAAAATCCCTTGAAACTACACGAGTGGCCACTCAGCAACAAACATTATTTGGAAGGGGAGATAAATGACTGTGGCATTTTAGTTGCAATAGAATATTTAGCTCCAAATGTCTTCCACACTGACAGGACATAATATATGGAACTCAATGAGAGGCAATTTGGGAGGAAAACAAGTAAATTTGTCTCTCATTTATATGCATGCTACAGTTGAGCTCAAGGAAAAGGATATGTCTATACATGTCCAAATGTTAGAGAGAAGAGAATTAGAATCCAGGACTAATCTTTGGTATTCCTTCCTTGGAGAGTTATTTTGTTTTGTTTTGTTTTTTGAGTGACTCTTTACTAGCAGTGGAGTGGCTGGGAGGAGGGTGTGTGGAACAAGAATTTTAGTAGCGAGCACCTTTTGTGAACGGATTTGGAATGACTTAGAACACTAAGGTAGTAGTGTTAGGTAACTGTGGAATATTCCACCACTCTTTACAGAACACAGTTGCAGCTCCTGCCATATCCGTAACATGGGTCCCACACAGTGACTGCAGGCCTTATCAGTCTCTTTATCTCAACATCTCCCATTATTATCTTCACTGTTCCTACAGTCTTTGAAGCCCCACTGTCACTGTGTGGTACGTGTCACTCTTCTTTCTTTCTCTTTCCATTGTTGTTACAACATGCATGTTTAATCTATAGAGCAGCTTCTCTTCCCTAAAGTCCAGCTGAAAGAGCAGTGGGATCATTTAATGCAGCTTCTCCACATGTTTAAATGTAGTCACGAAGTCGTCCAGCAATCATGAGATGAATACATGTAACCCCACCTCCACGTGTGCATGGCTCGAAGGCCCCTCTGCTGCTCAGAGGCAGATCCTCACGCAGAAGGCAATGACACATTTCATTGCTATCTCCAGGGCTGCCTATGTGTTTTTTCTAAGTCTCTCTGACTTGATGCCAGAGAAAGAAAAAAAAAAAAATGCCATTTTTCTGAAGTCTTCCCCCAGGCCTACTCTGTTGTTCTGTTTTTAATGCATTTTATTCTCCCTACTACAGGAAAATGAGATGTTTAAATACTTACTCTTTGGAATTTATACATAAATTCACAACCTCTTAAACCTACTTACAAAAAAAGGAAAATAAGGGCTTGCTGGTGACTTGTAGTGGGTTAGTAGGTTTGTTGGTAGAGTAGTCTCCCCAGTATTAGACCGTGTCCACTGACCCTCATATTGCCTAGGTAAATGTTTAAGAACACATACTCAGGCATTCCAGTCTCTGGGTTGGAATCCCAGCTAGAATTCTCACCACCTGGGTGGTCTGTCCAAATGACTTAACCTCTGTATGCATCAGTTCTCCCATCTATCCAGTTTGCCATGGTAGTCCTCCATTCGGTCAACTTGAACTTCCACACACTATGATAAGAGGAGTTGATAGATGTCCTCAAAGAAAAATACAGACCAAAACACAATTACTGTGGCAGAGAGTGGAAGTTTCTGAGCCTAATGGGCTCCCATTGGTGTAAGGGAGATGGGCTCCACGGCTCTAGATGAGGAGAGGGAGGAAAGTGGAGAGGTAGTACAACGCCCGGCGGGAGGGGACTCTGCTAAGGGGATCTGTAGAGCACTGGGCAGAGGAAGGAAGGAAAGGAGCAGAGATCGGAAAGAAAACAAAGAAAGGGACCAAGAGAGAAACCACGTCTGGGGCTATCTTTTCAAGTCAAGCTGCCCAAGAAGTAGAAATCAGGTGCTATTCCAACAAGCAGAAAAACAAGAAACTTAGATCACCTTCAGAGATGCTCAAGAGGCAGCAGGCCAGAGCTGAGCTGGCAAAACATGATAGGCGAGAAGTTACTCCACAGAGTGAGAGGCACCAACCTGCACGATGGCTCATCCCAGCTGAGTAACCACAGAGTCCCCTGAGGAACCGGATGAGAAGGTGGGCGATGAGGAGAGCTGTCTTTCCTGGAACCAAGCGACCCACCTACAAGGCTCTGAAAGTTTTACTGAGTATTCATCCTGACTATTCAACTTGGGTCGCTTGTGGAATATTAGATAATTCTTATTTTTTAATACTTTTGGAAGAAACCCCGAATGGCTTTGATTTTAGTAGTGATTTTGTAAAAAGGAACTTCAAATTATGAAGAAATGTGATTCAAGTTATGTGATGTCATCATTTCACTTTAAATTCTTGGTATTCTTATTCACAGACTTACTTTTTCTTTGTTAGTAGCTTTATTGCTGGGTGAATATTGATTCCCTGTATCTATTATTCATGACGGTAACTTCTCAAGTTTTTTCAAATCATGCAATAAAGGACATCAACAGCAGTTAAGAGCTTCCTTTTCCATAACGAATGAATGAACAGACATGAACTCCTTTCAGAGTGTGTCTCATGTCTAACAAACCATATGCATGTATCTGAAATATGACTGCAAACCTGGAAACTATTCACATCAACTAACTCTGTTATTAGAAATTCTGAAGTACTCTAAATTAATTCTCGACACATCAGGGTCAAGAGAATCACACGCATGATGTAATATTTATACTTTCGTTAAATACAAGTCAAGTACGACATGTTCTTTTTAAGTAATGCAGAGATTTTAGTTAAATATTAATGGCAATGTTTATGTAAATTTCAAATTAGCTGATCTTAGCTTTCATAAGAGCAATAATTAAAATAGTCACATACGACCTATGAACATAATAACTAAAATGTATAGCCCTGAGAAAAATACCCTTTCTGGCTGTTTTGTCCTGCAATATGCTTACTTTGTGTAATAAACAAATGCCGATTCTTAAAATTATAAAAATCTCTTAACAGTATCCACAACAATGCAGTCTGTATTAATTAGTGTCCATAACATTACTGAACTTGGAGATTTATGGTTTTAATAAACAGAGAAAGCAGGTTAATTTTTTAAAACCATGCTGAAAGTAACATGAATTCTCAATGGAGTTCTTTAGTAATCAGTATTTCTTCATCCTCAATACAAGTTTAACTAAGTATGTGTGTGAATGCTTATTTACACATTTTTCTAACTCCTGATATAAAAGGGCTAATTCTTGTAAGTTTAGCTTCATTCAAACTGAGCTTAGAGGGGTGCCTAGGTGGCTCAGTCAGTTAAGTGTCTGGCTTTGGCTCAAGTCATGCTCTTGGGGTCCTGGGATGGAGGCCCATGTCAGGTTCCCTGCTCAGTGGGGAGTCTTTCCCTCCCCCCTACCCCTCTGTCCCTCCTCTTCCCTCTACCTTTCCCTTTCTCCCTCCCCCTGCTTATGTTCTCTCCCTCTCTCAAATAAATAAATAAAATCTTTAAAAAAGTTATTAAAACAAACAGACTGAGCTTAGGTATTTAAAAAATAAACTGACGAATATACAAATATAAAATCTGTCATAGTTTAATGTGCCCTACTGATTTATTGAAGGGGTTTTGTTGATTTATCTGAGTATTCATTTAATGACCCTTTTGGACACCATGGGCCTCAATTTCTTCAGTTCTAGGACTAGGAGGCTGCCAGAGGAATCTCCCTGGTCCCTCACAGCTTTAATTCTGGTTCTACCAATATATGGAGTGTACTTTCTTAACTCTGTGCTCAATCTTAATGCATTTTTTCCCGGAATATTATCCCTACTTTTATCCTATATTATTAGTAGCCTTTGTACTTGTGCCGTAGCAACATGTTTGTTTCATATTTTTGAATCTAATTTTGAGTAATATATACTGAAATCAGTATTGGAATTTGGGGGTTTGGGGTATTTACAATGAACATGCTATGATCATTTTTCTCATATAAATTTAATCATTGTTAAACCAGGATAAATTGAACCTTATTCTATTTCTCAACTAGATAAATAGTAGCAAGTGGGAAGATTTATTTTCACTATTTCTATTAGTGCAGGTAATAATATTAGTAATAGCAATCACATTAATTGTAGTATTTAAACTTATTTTACTCTGAAGCAATTTCTATTCCACATTTATAGTTAAGCACATCCCAGTAGTTCCTGGACAATACCCCAAATATCTTTCCATATTTCTTAGGCCAGTAAAATCCTTGTACTGATCCCATTTTTCATATGCAAGGCAGGTTTCAGAAGGACTGTTTCTCCCTACTCCTCCCGAGTGCACTACTGAGAGTCTGGTTTCCTTTCCATCTTGAGGAACTCCCTTGTGAAGAGATTAGTTAGTCTGTTACTCAGATATTACAATAGTATATGGCAATGATAATGGAAGGGCAATGGTTTGTTTCTCTTCTACAGGAAGGCAGGCTGCATCCATAGGCAATTACATGGCTGGAACATAAAATGGCTTGTCCACCACGGAGATTCTTGTCTTGGGTGGGGCCATCTGAGATGCCACATTAATTGTTACAATAACCTATATGCTTCATGTAACAATAACTCATACGCATAATGGATTTCATAAAATTAGAGCATATTAACTATGTTCTTGGTCCCATATGTTACCACTTTCTTTGAGATCTTGCACACCCACGATTAGTTTTCAAATTTACTCCCTTATGGTGTACGGGGGTGGGGGGAATTGAGGGTGGGGGGGTGGGCTTCCTTTCAGTTTATAACTCGTTGCCTTAAATTGCCAAGTGAAGTTGGTGACTTTGAAGAGAGTAGTAGAATTAAGATAATTTCAAGATCTCTTTTCTTTTACTACCAGACATCCTGAAAAAAAATCTTCTCTGCTCATTGCTTCCACTTTTTCACTACATGTTCCCTCCTTAATCTTTTTGACACCATGGCCCTCACTACTCTTTTGCTCTCATGAGAGGTCACGAGTTTCCTGTTAGCCACCAAATTCAGCATCTCTTCTCAGGTTCCATATTTATTTGCAACACTAAGATTCTTGTCTCTCCTTTCCTTTCTGACACTTTCTCCCTCTGTGACTCTCTGGATGTGCCAAGGTATTCACTTCGTTTTTTCGCCATTCCCTCTTGGTGTGTGCTTTTCTGTCAATGGGATTATTCTTTAAGGATCTTTCCTTAGTCTTCTGTCCTCAGGCCTTTCTCACTTTGTAATTAATTCCAAGACTTCAATTATCTTCTGTATATGAATGATCTTTCCACTGAAAATCTCTGTCATGAGTTCCGGTGTTGAATGTCCTGCCAGGAGCTTCAACTTAATGCGTCCCTAGTTAAACTCATCATCTCCCTGTCAAGCCAGCTATTCCTTTTGGGCTGCTTAGCTTTGCTAATGACACCATCATCTGTCACTAGGAGACTCAAAATGAGTCATATCAATTTCAACTTCTTTTTTTTGGTGGGGGGGGGAGATCCATTTCAACTTCTAAGTGCCTTTTGCATTGGTCTCACCCTTTCTATGCTTGTTGCCAGATGGTTCAAGTACTCCTTCCCATTGTATTCATCACTGGAAATCTACTGATCCATTGAAATGATTCGTCCTCCTAAAGCTCAACTCTGATCATGCTACTATCCTGCTCTAAAATCTTCCATGGGTCCTCATTGCCTATAGAATCAAGTCCAAATTCCAAGCCTACTGGAATTGATCTGTAGCCAATCTACTTTGCAAGCTCACTTCTCACCACTTCTCTTTAGTCAAACTAAACTACTCACAAACACTCCCACGTCTCCTGAATCTCCTACTCTCACTACCTTTGCTCATGTCCTCTCTGCTCACAAAGCAACATATCCTACACATCAGTAGACTTGGCTCAAGCGCTTACCCTTCACGTCTTCCCCTCATCTCTCCATGGAATTTTACATCTTTCTTAGAGCACTTAAAAAAGCCTGCTTGTAACCTTTTACTGTGTTTTCTCATTTTGCTATATCCTGAGGATAAAAAGGGAGCAATTCATAGTTCCATGTGCCAGATCTGCGTTAGGTTGTGGGGATGTAAAGTTCCCGTGCACACGTTGTATGTCACCTACCCGACTTTGTAAGCTCCTTGAGAATAACAAATATGTCTGGTTCTTTTTTGCATCTTCTAAAACAGCAAGCATGGAACTCCACCCATACATACATAATTTAAGATGGAAGATCTGCATCCCACACTTCCTGACAGTGGTCCACTCCTCCGCATGAGGTCCACTCCCTTCCCATGCTCTCTTCTGCTTGATATTTGCTGTTTTCTGAATTCAGTTGACAAGAGTCTATGTGAAAATCCATGCAAAATTATTAATATTATGAATATTATACCAAATTGTTTCCTACTTAACACTCTAAGCAAGGGTTCTTTTCTGTTAAATTGTTTCCTACTTAAAACTCTCAACGAGGGCTCTATTCTCCTGTAAAGAAATGCTTACAAAAGCAGCGAAGGCAAAGTTGCTGTTTTTACTGTCACTGTGGCCTGGATTGATAGCATCCCCAGTACCTTTGTCAATTAACAAGATGAAAAAGGAAAAACTGGAAATATACCTCCATGTGTAGGTGTTCTGCACGAGTAAACCTCCATGTGGATTTAATGTAAAACTCAATGTACTGCAAAGGGTTTGGTAAGGAAACAAAGACTCTTGCAAGTACTACGGGTGGCAGAAAGCCATACAGAAAATAAAGAGTTGGAAAGCATGCCCTTGGAATTCTAAAACCCAAACATTGCAAAAAATACTTAATTCCTTGTCTTGCTCTTTATGGAAACGAGCCAGAGGATTTTATATTATCTAAGTAATCTTCCCAGGAATCTCTAAGGTTGGTAATGATTTTAGAACCCCAGTTCTAAAAGAAGTTGAAGAAACAGGGGCAAGGACAGCTTGAGTCGTCTCCCTAAAGAGGCACAATCAGTAAGTCGCCGAGTGAGGATCTGAAGCCAGGCAGCCTGAACGCAGGCTGAGGGGTGAAGTGCCATGCCGCGCTACAGCGAGGGATACAACCGAGGGCAGCTAATTCATCCTATACTTGGAGGTCCACCCACCCACAGGTGCGTTCTTTCTAGGGGACACGAAGGCTCTGCCACTCTCCCTTGGGAATCTGGCCCTTATCTGCTCCTTTTGCTGTACCATTCTTTGTCTCTGCTCCCTGAAATTTCCTTCCACTTGGTCCCTCACCCCCTAGGTGTTGTGTGTTAATGACCATGGGGCTGGCGCTGTGCTGGGCCATGCTCTTGTTCTAGCAGCAACCCCACCTGCCCTCTTTCTAGCTCTCGTCCTGCCTTTCGCCAAAAGCTCTAGGGGGTGGTGGCCAAGGCTCAACAGTCAAGCAAGCCCAGGATTACCCACTGATAGCCCAGCAGCTGCTACTGAATATCTGGCCTAAGGAATAGAATAAAGGCATTTAAATGAAAGGCTTCACTTGAAAAGGTCGTACAGTGATGTGGGCGGGAGATAAAGCAATATTAATTATGGGAAGTGGAGAAAGAGGCTCATTTGGATAAAAAGGTATTTCTCTATTCCTAGGTATGTGTCACATGCTAATAAACCACCAAAAGACCTTGTAAACTCATATTACCGTTACCCAGCAATAAACTATGCCTAAGTAGGCTTAAAAAATAACTGTTTCCCCAGCTGGCCTAACATAGTCTCAGGGTGAGACCTTCATGCTGGGAGAATCTTGGAAACGAGCTTTTGAAAAGAATGTTATTTTAAAAGCTTTTGAGGTTTAAATATATATTTCTCAAACTGTTCACGTTAATAACAGGCAGCTGATAAAAACAAATACAGTGAATTGCAAATATCAAGTAGATGAAACACCGCAGTTCCTTACAGGTGAATAAATAGCATCTTTAGATAAGGAATACAAAAGAAAAGGCAGAGACAAAAAAAGAATGTTGATTTCACCAGAAAGACAATCACATTTAGAATATTTCCCAAACAGTGTACATTATCCTATAATACTATCTTATAAATAAATTCTCAACAGATTATAAATCACCTAGGGAAATTTGTATTTTAGTCTATTAAAAAAATGTTTCCAACTAAAAATGCCACTCCCTTGATTCAGTAATTCCTTTTTTTTTTTTTTTAAGATTTTATTTGACAGAGAGAGAGAGGGAGCTCACAATAGGCAGAGAGGCAGGCAGAGAAGAGAGGGGGAAGCAGGCTCCCCGTTGAGCAGAGAGCCCGATGCGGGGCTCGATCCCAGGACCCTGAGATCATGACCTGAGCCAAAGGCAGAGGCTTAACCCACTGAGCCACCCAGGTGCCCCTGATTCAGTAATTCCCATGACAGGAGACACCCAGGTAAACCCTAGCTTGCTGCTTATTTTTAAAATTGTTCTCAATTGTTCCTAAACCTTTGCAATATTCCCTTACAGTTAGAAATGAGGCTTGGTTAGCAGGGGGAGGGCTCTTGGGTGCTCAGTAGGTTGAGCACTGGACTCTTGGTTTCAGTTCGGGTCATGATCTCATGGGTGGTGAGATCTAGCCCCAGGTCAGGGCTCCATGCTCAGCTGGGGAGTCAGCTTCTTTCTCTTTCCCTCTGCCATTGCCACTGCTCATGCATGCACGTGTGTGTGTGCATTCTCTAATGAAAGAAAGAAAAAAGAAAGGAAGGAAGAAAGCAAGAAAAGAAAGGAAAGGAAAGAAGGAGAGAGAGAGAGAAAGAAAGAAGGAATGAAGGAGAAAGACAAAGAAAGAAAGAAAAAGAAAGAAAGAAGAGAGAGAGGAAGGAAGGAAGGAAGGAAGGAAGGAAGGAAGGAAGGAAGGAAGGAAGGAAG
>NW_019154112.1:8958913-9064773 GCF_002288905.1 Enhydra lutris kenyoni
AAAGAAAGAAAGAAAGGAAGGCAAGCTAGCTTGGGTGCACTTAAGGTGCTACTCCTTGACTGTGGCTTCTCAGCAGATCTCGCTTTTGAAGTCAGTCCAGTCATCTTAGTTCCATCTTAGGAAGAGTTAATAAGCCTTCTGCCTTCATTCTGTCCGGGAATATTCCTCATACAAATTGGCTCATTGGTCTTTTCCCCCTAATTTTTATCATGATGGTTCCAATGGACCTTGTGTACACAATTTTAGCACTAAGTCCATGACAGAAGTACAGAGAGGTTTTGCCATTAAATGAACTGACACCAAATGTTTTCAGCATTGTATAAAGGGTATCCCCCATGGGTTCCTGCTCAATATGATTTCACTCAGTAAACAAGATTGCAGCACCTAATGACAGACAAAGCACTGGCCTATGCATTGTATGAGGAGTGGGACTTGGAACTTCTCACCTACAGCCTCACAATCCAGGGAGGCAGAAATAACTCTAATACGTGTGGATGGTGAGAAGTGATGTTACCGCTGTAGAGCTGGGCGGGGTGGGGGGGGGGTGGGGGTACGAGATTAATTCTGAGAGGAACCCGACTTAAGAAAAGAGCTGGTGGAGTAGAGTGTTCTTTTTTTAGTAGGAAGGAGATGTTTATTGTAACATTTATCCTCCATCCACAAATATGGGAAAAATAAATTCTGATCTTTTACTAAGAGAGGTTGCACAGAACCCAACTAACTGATGATATTCAAATGAGCCTTCGTGACCTTCTCTAGAATTCGGAATTTATTAAACTTCCTTGGATTCGGGAAGCACAAGTAAAGGATTCTTCTGGGAAGAGGAGTAAAAGAAAAAAAAAGGCTCCTCCCATGAGTCTTCCTTTCTACCAAAAGTATGCTTTTCGGAACTGACCATCAACAGCATTTTCCTCTGCTTCAGACTCAGCATGGGGAATTACTGTGGCAGTTCGATGCCAACCGTGGCAGCCTCGCTTGCACACAGGCTCTGACCCTGGTAACTCCCTGCTCGTCCTGGATTTCGAAGCCACCTGGCGAGGTCTGTGCCTGAGCAAAGCCACGTGCGGCGATGCCATGCCTACGCTTCAGGCAAGATGACATTTTCTTGCCCTTGTGTAAACACATGGAAATGAACTTCACCGTTTTGAAAAAAGTGAATACTCTGTACCAAGGACAACCAGACGGGCGATTTTCCTAGCACCTCCAGGTTAGGAAGCATAAAAATGTTACCACGTTGTTTGAGAAAAGAGATGAAAAGATACTGACCCTTCATAGTCATAACTGTGGAAAATAATGTTAACTCTATATGTCAGAATGAAAAACACATGTTTGTTTCAGATTTTTTTCCCCTGTCTTCATTCTTAACCCCGAAGTAATGACAAAGCATGCCCAAAGAGGCACTTTATTTTTATAGACGTACTTACAGAAAGCCAAAATGGCACCTGAATGACTTTTCCCCTCTAATTGCTTACAGTCATAATTTCTAGCCCTCACATTATATAGTATCTGGGACTGTTTTCAATAGCAAGCACTTCCCTTTTCATTTTCACACACAGCAAAAGAAATAGGTTTCCTGCAGAGCTGGAGGGTGAGAAAGTTAGATACTCTCTCTACTTCTAGGATGGGAAAGGCCAGAAATCCTGGTTCTCCAATTCCCAGAGGAAAGCTCCCCCCAGCATAGGAGAATATCACAGGACACTCATTTTGTGTCGTAAAATGTCATGTCAACTCTAGGGTTTAGATCTCTGTGCTGTGCCTCTCATTCCTAGTTCTTCTTTGAAAAGGATTCCTTTACTCCACAGGTCAGAGAATATTATTGGAAACAGGGAAAGTGAGTGGCAAAGTTAGCCCAAGAATTCAGAAAGCTGAAGTATTTCCCTGAGGAAGCATGCATAAATGATATGACATCATTTTTAAGAAACATTAAGCCCTAAGAACCCAAAAGGAATTATTTGCTATTTCAGACACAGGGAAATGACAAACATGTTCGAGGGAGTAACAGCTATGCACTGGGAGCTTATTTAATAGGAACACGGTTTAATGGCATGTTAGTTTGAGCTCAAAGGGTAGTAAACATTTACTGCCCATAGTATATAATGAAGCAGTGGGGTAATGCCTTTTATCAGAGGCTGTTTCTTAATCATTCAGGGCCCATTAACCGTCACAACAGAGGCAAACAGAAACTGTGACATGTGCCTCTAAAAATACTGCTTATTGGCAACTGCTCTCTGGAAGAGGTATTTTGTGTTCATTGGAACCATTAGTGTGTGAGTGAAATTTTCCAGCAGTTCACAAAAATACTCAGACCACATCAAGAGCACATCTGTGAACTTTAGAAAAAAGTGAAAGTAGAAAGCAGCCTATCTCTGTTATCAGAGCAGATTGGCCGTCCCTAAACACTCCTTTGTCTTGACATTATGAGGATCAAATTGTAGGGAAGTGCTCTATGTGCAAATTTCCACCGAACGTGGTCAGCATCTAGCCCACATGGATTATTACTTTTACATGTGTTCTTCTGTGTGCAAGGTTTTGCCTTGTCAACATGGATATGACTAAAAAAATGTGGTGTCATTTTCTCAGTCATTTTCATTCACGACCTGGCTTGGGAAAGGCTCCTTTGTCAGTTCCAAGACACAAGACATAAAAATAACAAATGGGCCTTTCATTCTTTTTAGCTTTAAATATATTTATTTTAACTAGATACAGTGGATCTCTGAATTGCTAACACAAGGAGTAGAAGTAAAGTTATGGCTGATCTCAAGGTAACACGACTTTGGTCAGGTTACACCTCACTCAGAGAAATTGTGGCAATAACTAAATATTCCAGACCAAACAAAAAGATGTAACTCAGCCGATGTTTCTTTATTTGCATCCCACCACCTTCCCACCTCCATGGTGGATGCTCTTTCTGTTTCCGGTCTAAATAGAATATTCAGTCATTTGAAGTTGAAAATTCAAATTTGACTGCTTTTTCCTTAGATATGCCGAATCATCACTCAAATCAACCCATTTCCCTCCATTTCCTTTGCCATCACCACAGATAAGACCACCATTGACTCTCTTTTCTGATTTCTGTCCCCAGTCAACTCCCCACACTGCTGCCAGATGATTTTTTTTTTTTTTTTTGTAAAGCAAGCATTTGATCCCACCTGCCTCCTGCTAACTCCTCTGTGGTATGTACTGCCCTTAGGATAAAGTCCAAGTTATTAACACTACTTCCTTCCTACTTCCCCTTCTACACAACAGCCTCACTGAACTTCTTCCAGTTACCCTCAAAGAACATGTTCTCTTGCTCTGCAGGCCTCTGAACTTTCAGTTCCCTCTGCCTGGAAAACCTTCCCGCATTCTGTCCCAGCTTCCTTCATGGAACAAGTCCTTCCTATTCTTCAAATCCTACCTCAGATGTCACTTCTTCCGGAGGCTGGTTTTGGTGGGGGCCAAAGAAGAAGTATGTTGGACACAGACCTCACTGTAGGAGTGTTCAACAATAATGATTTTCCTCCATGGTTTGTAAGCTCCAGTGAGCCTCGCACTTGCCCGAGCCACACTATTCAACAGGCTTGGGTGCATCCTGGACATCTATTTGTTAAGCTCCCCCAAAGCTTTGAGAACCAGTGATTCAGCTCAAAATTAATTAGGATAGAAGCTAAGTAGAGAAATAATTTCCAAGTATAAAAGATGTTGATCTTTGATGATAATTTATAACTTGGTAGATTTAATCTGCCACTGAGAGAGAAGATGACTATTGTATAAATCAGTTATACCTTTGAAACATCCATGATATTGCTATACACATAATAAATACTAAAAGAATACAAATTTTATTGAGTAAATACTAAATAAATACTAAAAGAATAAAAATTTTATTGAGTACTTACTATGAAACTAGTCCTATGGTATAAAAATTGTATGTATTAGCAAGAGGTGGCTGGTACTTAAACCCAGATATTCTGGTATCAAAACCTGTGCTGTTTAAGTATTCTGTTGTCTTATTTAAATAACCCAACTGCAGGATTTTCTGACATCACAGATAAACAAACAGACAAGTAACTGGAATAAAGCACTTGACCACACAGATTGAAGAAATTCTCATTGATAAGTTTCCAAGCAATTCTCATTGATATCATTTCCAAGAGTAATGATACATAGATATAAAAAATGAGGACAAAGGCTGCTTCAGCGCTGAATGTTCACTGTATATAGAAGAGATTTTCAAGTTGTAAAGCCATCTATATGTCTTATTCCCATAAAATAAGACTGAAAATTAACACATAAGATAAAAAGGAAGAAAATGATTAATCCTCAAAAAGATAAGGTAAAGCTTTAGAGTCAGTTCAGCAACAGCCCTAAGAACCAAAACTGGAAAGGAAAAATAAAAAATAGCAGATACAGAATAGACTAATAGTGCTTAGGCAACCACAAGAGGTCATTTTAAGATGGCCTGTATGAGGAAGAGAACTTTGTCTGAAAATTCTAAGACTCCAAGATATTTGGCCAGTGTAGCTATAACTAGGGAATTAAGTGTCCATCCTACATTCCCCATTCTGTCAGTTTGGCCTGTAAGTTTATTAAGGGGCTCCTACTCCCACTTCCTTAAGCCAGTTCCACTTCCACACTTGCCCTATAAACTTCTGCACCGGAGTTCACAGTCTTCTCCTAGTCCATCTGAAGCATGTAAGGGCAAGAGCAGCATGTGAGACATGATTAACAACGTGAATGAACATAAAAAGAAAAAAAAGGACACATATTCTGGTTCTTTTCTTTAAGACTCTCAGGAAAGCCATATAACCATAAAGAGGAACAAACCAACGACAACCAACAGGATAAAAGAGGACTAATTTTTCAGTGGACGGTACTAAATTCTTTTAGATCCTGAGTGCTTATATCCATGAATATAAGGATGTAATTCATTAATGGTAATCAGTGGTACCAGGCATTCTTTTAATATTAACATTTCCATATTTAATGCTATGTCACTCTGAAATGGCACATCAGGTAGGTTTCACGTTGCCGAAGAGCTCTCATGAAAATTCTCTCGTTTTCAAAATTCACATTAATGTTAGTACTTGAAAACCTACCCATACCCCGCTGCATAGATAGCTTTTGTGGTAAAGACATCCATAAAAGGGTGGTGAAAGTGTAAGCTATAAGTTGCTACAACACTTTGACAAATCATTTTGAGATGCATGCAGATAGCCTTCTGAACCAGTAATTCCACTTCTCAAAATCTAGCCCACAGAAATAATCACACACACACACACACACACACACACACAAAACACATGGTTTTAGTATAAAGATATTCCTTATTTGTAACAGTGAAAAACTGAAAATAAACAAAGCGTTAATCAATTGGGAAATTCCACATGATGGACTATTGCCAAGCCTTATGATACGTTTTGTGAGGAATCCTCAAGAACACAGATCAATCATGATGTTGCAACGTTAATGTAAGTAGAATATATTTTACGACAAAAATGGTCAAAACACATATATTCTAAAAGGATCAGAAGGAAATACAGCAACATATTAAAAGTACTGGTACTGAAATAGTGGGATTATTAGTTAAGTTCTTTTCATTTTTCTTAGTTTTCTAATTTTACCCAGTAAATGTATGTCACTTTTACAACCAGTAAGATAAGATAAGGGGGCAAACACATTTTTAAGGACATTTCTAGATGGTGACTAACCCTTTCCTTATGGTGTACAGGTTTTGTTATCTTTTGCATTTTTGCCTGTCTTATTTCTCGTGCCAGTGGACTCTACCAAAGTTGTTGGGAATGATGCCTCCATCCCCTCTTATGGTTATAAACATACTTAAGAAATTAGCAGTACTTGGCAAGGATCTCAATCCATGTCAAGTAAAAGAGAACACATTCTCACAAGCTGTAGTTTCTGCCTAGGTGCATGGAATTTGTTTAGCATCATGACAGTCAATAAAAGGCAACTGTGGCAGACCATCAAAGAAAGATATGTTCAGTCAACATATTTCTGGGCTCCACTTCCACCTTGCCTCTTTCTTAAGTCCTCTATCACGATCTGCCTCTCAGTGGAGTTTAACCACCAGGATGAAGTAATGTAGACAATGAAACCTCTCAAAAACCTAGAACAGTAACATGTAAGGTCCTGTAAGTGTGAGTTATAAATGCTTTTGCTTATATTCAAGACTCTAAGTTTTATAGTAAGTTATGTTTTACTCCTCCCTTAAAATGCATCTAATTGTAGCTACTAAAGGGAAGATGATTGGACTTGTATTTCTTACAAACAAAACTATTCCTTCTAAGAATAAAGAAGACTCTTTCTTAAGGGATCTCTGAAAAAAAGGCTCCAGGGAAATAAAAAGGATGAGAAAGACTCTGGAATTAAGCATGTAGTCAAAGAACTAATTAAGTAAAAAGTATCTGATAACAAGTGGGACCCGTACTTCCCAATGCCTACAGTGTGTGTAAACACACTAGGAATATCTTTTCTCTTTTTAGCAAGTGTATAAAGCATTTAAAACATTAGCACAATGCAGCCAAAGCTCCAGAATTCTGGGGGGGGGGGGGGTAATCTAATATGTGACTAATTTATAGGGCAGATTTAGTGTTTGTAGGGATATTCTAGTCTGGACACACTGAGCAGACCTAGCAAGCATAGGCAGTAAGCTCTTCTTTTGGAAACTGAAACCATTAAGTATAAACTCGGAAAAGCCTATGAGAGTCAAGCAAGGAGGCAGCATGGTAACTTTTTCTCCACTAAGTGTCTGTTCCTGGTCCAGATTTTAACTTGAGTCAGTATGTAGATATGAATGTGCAAAAATTAAAATGGAATGAACCTATGCATGATGATATCCCACACCCCCTACACTCCTGAAATTTTCTTTTGAAAGGCGGGAGATCAATGGGAGTACAATGATAGGAATAAAGATTATGTCCAAGACAAATACTGAGTGTGGTTGGCCTGAGATGGAACTCATGGTTGCCTGGAGAATAAAGTCAGGTACAGCTCTTAAAGACCAGAATAATTGTGCCAGTGCAGTCTCTTAAAACAGTTCCCTAATTAGCTCTGGAAACAACACTGGTGCAGCCTGAGGATGGATACGGCTGTGGAAGAATCACAAGAAAATCGGATCATTTGCCATAATACAGCTATCATGTTATAATTCCTTAAGTTCAACGCAGAGAGGCATGTTTATATGAGGAAAGAGTTTACAAGGAGAAAGCAGTTTTATGAGACCGAGCTCCAAATAAGACCAGATTGCAGTGTAACTGACTGGGCCGCAGTTAGGGTAGGGGGTGAAGGGTCTGGCCTCTGCTCTATTTTTAACTAGCCATAGGACATGAGCTCTTGGACCTTAAGAGGATTACTCTATATGGACCACGAAGCTCTTTCTAAACCAAACTTTGATTCAGAAAAATTCAAAAAGCCCATCTTTTAAGATGTCTTAAATTGATCTTCATTATGAAATGAGACTATAAAATAACACAAATAGAATTTTTTTTTGTAAGTTAGAACAATGATTTGGGGTTGAGTTTTGCTTTTCTACATGAGGGACTAGAACTGAGTCAGTGGTTAATTTTATTAACAAAATGTGTAAAATGAAGATTTTTTATTTTGTTGGAGAGAAGGTTTGAGTAATCTAAAGTCGCTGCCACTATTTTGGGGCATAAGGTCTGAGATGTTAAGTAAGATTTAAAAAGTGTGTGGCTTTACTTCTTGAAACTCAAACTGTAACTTGGGGAGTGTAGTATGGTGGTGGGAATGAAGGTCAGCTCTCTTTCATACAGGTATCCCTTGCTTTCAAAACGTTCAGGTTATACCACTTTGCTTTTATGAAAGACCTACATTAGTACCTGTTTTTGCTAACCAAAAGAAATATGAAGAGAATTTTCATTTTTACAAGAAAAAAAAAGTGAAAACAACGTTCGGCTTTTGTTTTGCAGAGTGCCTTTCTAGAGGCAGCCTGCGTTCTCAGCAGTGACCATGGCCCCACTAAGCTCTGTCCCCAGGAGCTACACTCAGCATCTCAGCATCAACCCACCCCAGCTTTGAACAGTGTCTGTAAGCATCTGTGCTTTATCTTGATTTATTTTGTCCATCCATTAGCAAGATGGGTCCTAAGGAAGCAGAAAAGCCTATGAGAGGTTGTTTTTGGATCTGGAAATGCTCAAAAAATTTTCATATAAATTAATGGTGATTGATTCTTCCCTTGATGCCATTCAGACTTATAAAAGGTTCTCTCTACTTTCAGATAACAGGGGAAACCTGTAATTATTTATTAGTCTGGCAATTAAGATTATGTGACCTAGAGCACTTAATTGTAATGGCTAATAATCAAAATAAACTGTTTTCCCCTCACTGCTTTAATCTGAATTATTCTGAATTGCCCTAAAATACAGTAATTATGAAATTTTGATACAACAAGGATAGATAATTAAATAAAATTAGAAATGTATTTTTTTTCAAAGTAGACTTGATACTTATTCAGCATCACCCAGAGGGACACAAATGAAGTCTGTTATGTTATTTGGAAGAGTTTTAAGAGGTCACTGTGAGGAGTGGATGAAGGGCATGGAAAATTCTGGGTCCAGGATCTGGTACCTGGGATGTGCTCAAGGAAGTTTAGCCTACTTATCATTCTCACTCAAGAAGAGGACACTGGGCTGGTTCCAGAGTTAAGAGCTATTACGCCAATAACCAGCCTCAGTGCCTCCCTCATATCCATTTCACATTCAGATTCTGGAGCCTGCATGTTTGATCTCAAGGAATATGTTACTTGACTGGGCTGTGTGGAGAATACAGATTGTTTTCTTTCTGCATTGAAATAGTGAGTACAACTCAAGTTAAATTTACAAGTGTATTCCCTTTGTTGAAGCTACGTGTATAATTTTTAGGCTAATAAAGTTACTTGATGGGGGTGAGGGAGATGTTCTGAAGCAGGACACCAGAAGCCATGTGTGATGGCTAGTTTTAGATGCCAACTTGGTTAAGCAATACTAATCAGTTATCAATCAAACACAAACCTAGGTGTTGCTGTGAGGGTATTTTGTTGATGTGTCTTAACATCTACAATCAGTTGGTTTTAAGTGACAGAGATTACCTTGATCAAGTGGGTGGGCCTCATCCAATCAGGTGAAGGCCTAAGAGCAAAATAGGGTTCTCTGAGAGAGAAGAAATTCTGCCTCAGCGCAAGAGTGCAGCACCAGCTCTTGCCCAAGAGTCTCTGGTCTGCCAGCCTGCCCTTCAGATTTTAGACTTGTCAGTCCCCACAACTGCATAAGTCAATTTATTCAAATGAATTCTCTCTCTCTCTCTCAATATCCTATTGGCTCTGATTCTTTGGAGAATCCTGACTATTAATATACCGTGCTTTCCCATTTATGTAAATAACTCTTTGCAAATTTAAAAACATATCCCACACATTATTACATGTTGTATGTGGGTGTGTGTGTACATACATATATATGTGTATATACACACATATATATGGGGAGAGACAGAGGAAGGTCTTATATTAAATATACACAAATAGGTATATGTGGGAAAATAGCACTGGAAATAAGAAACTCAGTGGACAACAATTTTAAACATTAATATTATATAAAAAGGAAGGCAATCTTTGGATTAACAATATCAGTGTGCCACAAACTGAGGACTTGCTCAATTCCATTTTGTGCCCCCACCCGAGAATATTCACATTTTAAAATTATATTAGGTATGATAACATGTCTTATGAAACCTCATGCTAGAACTGAAATATCAGCTTAAAAGATATTTTTAAAAATGAAGATTAACTACATCTGAGGGAATACTAGGATAAAAGGTATTTGGACAAACTTGTGAACTTTCAATTATATTCCACTAATATCACCTCTAGACATCTCTCAAGACCTGGCTCAATTCCCATAATAGTTTTGTTCTGTTTCTGAATTATTAGAGCATTCACTCTCTAAATCACTCACTGAGTATCACAGAATGCTTTATATATGATTAATTGTTATTTTAAGTATTTTATGTCTTATATCCCATGTAGGCTATAAATTCCTAGAGATCAACAACTTTTATATTTATTTATTTCCCTGTAGGGACAGGTTTAATGTCTTACCTATGATGACATTCTTATTTTGGGCACTCAAGAATTAGCAGTAGCTAATAATGAAGAAAGAAGGAATCATTCCAATAAAGAATTAATGAGAGTTTTAAGGTTGTAAATAGAATCCTTACCACTTGATACTGATTTTTTCCCAACCAAAAATACTAGCCAAAATTTAATTTTTACTTTATTATTTATTCACACTGTAAATCTATGTTGGAGCTAATGAAATAAGTCACTATACAATAAAAAGCTCAATCTAATTTCTTAATATGTGATGTATCCTATTCACACAATTAAAATCTCAGTTGAACTAAATAATATCACTACAATAATCTATTAAATATATCATTAACTTACTTGGCTGTGCTCTTGTAGTAATACTGGGGATATAAATTGCCAGTGTAACTATAACAAACAGGACTTACACTTAAAATTTCAATAAATAAAGAAATTGACATAGTTCAGAGTCATTATGAGTTTTTATTTGATATGCTGTTCTCACATGAATAGTTAATACATAGTTAATACAGGTAAATATAGGATTAAATACAAACTTTGTTACTTCCAGGAAGGCTTACTGAGATACTATGATAAATGTTTCTGTTTTCCAAAAAGAAATCAGGACTAAGGTATATTAACAAGGCACAAAAATGCAGTTGAGTTTATAGAAGTTGCAATATTACATGTCTGCTCTGTACAGCTCATTTTCTTGTTTAAGCTAAGGACTCATCTGCCTCAGAATAATCTCATTACATTCAAGGAACAGATTCACCAATAGCTCTTCTTGTCTTTGAATTCTATTACACTATCTATTTGTATTTCAGTTTTGACCTTTGGAAATTTTAAAATCAGTATTTCCTACAAAATTTAATATCACTATCTTTAATATGACAAAGACATCTAATTATGTTGAAACTTTGAACTTTCTCAGGTCAGCAAAAAATCAGTTTAATACCTCTCTATCATCTTATAATTCCCATTGATGACATAAATGCCTCTGAATGTCTGGCTACTAGCACAGGACAATATACAGATGTGCTCACAGGGCAAGGGAATGTTCCCCATTACCTGTCGATACCTTTCAAATCTTATTCCCTCTCAAGACAATGGCAGTGCTATGGTCTGTGGTCTCATATCCGGGTGCTTTAGGCACTCCCAGAGATCAGATCCATGACCTTGGCCTCCTTATCACTGGCTCTAATGAACTGAGGTAACCAGATGCAGACATGAATGAGTTCCTCTGGCTCCCTGTGGTCCTGACTTGCTTTGCAATATGATACCTGCTTCACATCACTGTCAGGGCTGCAGAATTTGTCCATTTGGGGTTTGTTTTGCATTTCCTTTAAAAGTGTATGTTTTCTGAAATGAACATATATACATTTATGGAAGGATTATTTTCAGCTAGCCAAGGACAGCATACCAATTGTGCTTACCTATAATAATTAGGAAAAATAGTGATCAGAGGAACCAAAAATAGAAGGAATTAAAAGATCAGAATTTCTTTTCAAAAAACATCATAGACTGAGTAACAAGTTAACTGTTAAAATAAAAACTTTAAAATGATAGCATAGCTGGGAAGGGTAAAAAGATGGGATTTAAAAATTTTTCATGTAAGCTTTTGGTAATAACCTCTGTTAAGTCCACTTTAAAAGTCATTCCTAAAATATCTTTGGGATATACAATGAATGCCTTTAATAAAATTCTAATTCATATTTTATAATACTCTTCTTAAGTGTTTTGTACTGCTGTAAGATAACTAGCTCTTGCAATTAGTGAGGCTCAGTTTAAAGATCAGTGAATTCTTGAAAATTAGTTAAATTAATCACTTTAAATCACATAATTTACAAAGTCTCTTTCAGTTCTAAAATTCTGTCATTCCCTAACTATGCATTCTTACATCTCAAGAAGAAGATGAACAAAATTGGGATTTATATAACGGTAATGTAATTAAAGTAGATTTTCTCAATACCTGGCTATTCCCTCTGGGTTGGGCCACCAACAGAGTGTATACAATCTTATTTCCTCCAATCTCAGTGCATTTGGTTCAAGTTCTGAGCTGTCATGCCTTCCCCTATAAGGCACATGACCTTGGCCTGGCCAATCGGCATCACCCATCCATCTGTTCCCTAGCCCACAGTATTTGCTTCACGGGCATTTGACCCAGATTGGTTTAATAAAACACATCCCAAAAGAAGACATACAAATGGCTAACAGACACATGAAAAGGTGCTCAACATCACGTATCATCAGGGAAATGCAAATCAAAATTGCAACGAAATTTCACCTCACACCTGTCAGAATGGCTAAAATCAAAACCACAAGAAACAAGTGTTGGCAAGGATGTGGAAAAAAAGGAACCTTCATACACTGTTGGTGGGAATGTAAACTGGTGCAGTCACTGTGGGAGACAGTATGGAGGCTCCTCAAAAAATTAAAAATAGAAATAGCATATGATTCCATGATTCCACTACTTGGTATTTACCTAAAGAAAATGATAACACTAATCCAAAAAGATACATGCATCTCTATGTTTATTGCAGCATTATTTACAGTAGCCAAACTACAGAAGTAACCTAAGCGTCTATTGATAGATGAATAGATAAAGAAGGTGTGATATATATGTACACACACACACACACACACACACACACACACACACACGAATATCACTCAGCCATAAAAAAGGATGCAATCTTGCCATTTGCAACAACATGGATGAATCCAGAGAGTATAATGCTAAGTGAAATAAGTCAGTCAGAGAGAGACAAATACCATATGATTTCATTCATATGTGGAGTTTAAGAAACAAAACAAACGAACAACAAAAAAAAAGGAGACAAATGAGAAAACAGAGTCAAATACAGAGAATAACCAGAAGGGCCGTGAGTGTCGGGGATGGATGAAACAGGTGAAGGGGGATTAAGAGTACACTTAATTGTGATAAGTACTGAGTAATGTGTAGAACCGTTGAATCATTATATTGTACACCTGAAACTAATATCACACTGTTAATTACACTAGAATTAAAAAAAAAAGGCACAACAAAGGACCTTTGTGTGTGTGTGTGTGTGTGTGTCTTTTTTTTTAGTTTTTGGAAAAACTAAGTTTCACTCTGCTTAAATAAGGATAATTTAGGCATGGTGATTCTGTCAACCAATATGTTGAGAAAGAATCTACTTCAAGTGAAGTCAACCCAGAGGAAGCACAGTAGAGCCAAGAGATGGGAAAAAAGAAAGGCAGACCCTCATCTAATAACATCATTTGAGTCCTTCTGTCTACCTATGCCTGAAGCAAGTATCTCTTGGACTTTCCAGCTAAGTGAGCTAGCACATTCTCTTTTTTATTTAAGCCAGCTATATTACCAATTTTATTTATTTACAACTTGCAACCAAAGGACACCTAGGAAAAGGGACTTATGAAGATTGATTCTCATCATCTTTGATATTATTGCAGTGGCTGCAACATACCACCTTTTCAGGATAGGTACCCTCTCTCCTGAACGTGGTCCCTTCAACATTGCTTTATTCTTTCTTAAGGCAATACTCTGGTCAGTAAAAAACGAGATACACAAATACACACTCCTCATTAAACACAAACCTCCAGCCTTACCTGGGCACTTTAAAAAGAAAGCAATCTGTCACTTACTCAAAATTATAACATGTTTAAATTGACAACTCTAAAATGTTACACAGCAAAATGATTGTCAATGCTTTGAAAAGCTTACACAATATCTATATATCAGAAAGGTCCTCTTTTGTCACTCTTTAAAAATTATCATCAACCAACAAAGAAGGTTCAGTACTGAATTCTGATAAGACTTAATATCCCCACAATACTTTTTTTTAAATTTTATTTTTTATAAACATATAATATATTTTTATCCCCAGGGGTACAGGTCTGTGAATCGCCAGGTTTACACACTTCACAGCACTCACCATAGCACATACCCTCCCCAATGTCCAAAACCCCACACCCCCTCTCCCAACCCCTACAGTACTTTTTAGAAATAATTTTGTGTCAGATTTATGACTGCCATATCTCTCAGTCTCTGTTTTTCCTTATTTTTACTTTTTGGTTCATTTTAGAAATTTAAAATTTTTTGTACTTTCTAAATGCCTGGGATTTGGCTCAGTGGAGATAACCACTTCTGAAACAACTCCATAGCTAAAAGTGGGTATAAACATATGTGTAGCATTTCAGTGTTCATTTATCACTTGCGGATGTGTCCCGAAAGCTATAAATAGGAAGCACGAGCACAGCAACGTGCAGTGACATTCATATGCATACGAATTCGTGTATGTATCTACTATGATTTTTTTTCAAACTTCATAATAATACTTCTTTGTGAAAATTTCATTAGCTACCATAAATCAGGCTCTGAGACTGTCACTTATTTAATAGAACTTTTAAATAATTTTAACATTCCAGCAATGTCAAGAATATTCATCTACTCATTTCCTCTCACTCTTGGCTCTCCAAATGTCAAGCAGACAGCTCCGAATGTGGCACTCTGGGGCCAGGAGATTCGAAGCACACATGGCATTCTCAGTACCATGCACAAAAAATGAGATCATGCATTTGAAGGGCTGGGCACAGGGCCCGACACGGTAGGAGCTGAAATCAAGGCCAATTCTCTCATCCCCCTCTCTTGCCTCTTCCTCCTTTGCACTGAAGCGCATACGTGTGCACATGTTCAGCTTCCCCCTTTCTCCTTAGAGGAGAGACACATTTTAGAAGAATCATTCTTAATCGTATCTCACCTAACTCTCCTTTAAAAACATAATTATTTGGTAATGCCCAATACCCTAAAATGAAGTTCACAAATAAAATAATTTGTCTAAACACATAAATCCCCCCAAAATCTGTAATATAAAGGAAACATAAAAGGAAGTAATTCATAATAAAAACGTATTTCAATAGGTAAATGTTTGGGCATGATACGCTTGATGAGAAGATATAATTAATTTGTTGGATGGTGTCATCTAAACACAGAATCCCCGTGACGGTAACTGCTGCAAATGTATAATACAGGCATGGTTTACTGGTAACTCAAATACCGCAAGCTGTGCTGCCGTCCACGGCATAGTTTTTTTTTTTTAATGATAACCAAAGTTCCAAATGATTTACATAGTAGTTGCATTCCTGCAAAATTCAGTGAGTATAAAAATTGCACAAAGTTACCTTATGTTTATTCGCAAATTGGAGGTAGGCTGACTTCAGATGACTATAAATAGGTTTTTTGCAATCATAAACGTCCAGCAAGATTTCAAAGTGCAACTGCCCCCTGCGTTGCAAGACATTTAGCATTTCTGACCTCTGTACAAATGCTGTGACAACTCGAAAACAGCTCAACCATTTATCACCTCCTGAAGGGGGTGATTCTATCTGCAATGAGACTTTTAGAGTGACACATTTTATTTCAAACCACATCTTTCACAACAATAAAATATTTGCAATATATGATGAAGTGTTCCATATTCTTCCCCAAATTCCTCTGGCATTGCTGCCCTCTGCAATGAAGACATCACCAGGGTTTCTATCCGTCTCTAAATATGTACGGATAGTCCCTGGGTTTTGAATTTGCTGAAATGGCCTTGAAATAGAGACATTAATTACATGCTTAGTTGGAGACAATGTAATAAGATTCCTTTGCCAGAGTAATTGGAACCCTGCAGTTATACTCTCCCAGTTATTATACAGTAGCAACATGTTTTAAGGCACCTAAAACACTAAAGGCAGGTTGAATTGTAACAGCGTCACAAAGTCAATTGAAAAAATTCTAAATTAAGACCAAAAAAAAGCCATGACCTGTCATTGAAATGCTCTGATTCATGAGCTTGCGATTACCAGAATACAGCCATCTTAAGAGCCATATTTACTTAAACATTTATTTCATCCAAGAGCTGATGTACTTGTAAAACACCTAGAAAACCACTGATTCCAAAATACTGGTACAAGAGAATATCTCTAATGTTTGTTTTATAGTACTTCTAAAGAACAACATGGCAAGATCTTCCTTTACTCCAACCAAAGCAGAAAGAAGAGCAAAAAGAAGCTCAAGTTTTTTGTTTTTTTTTTAAGATTTTATTTATTTATTTGACAGAGAGAGATCACAAGTAGGCAGCGAGGCAGGCAGAGAGAGAGGGAGAAAGCAGGCTCCCTGCTGAGCAGAGAGCCCGATGCAGACTCGATCTCAGGACCCTGAGATCAAGACCTGAGCCGAAGGCAGAGGCTTATTAACCCACAGAGCCACCCAGGCGCCCAAGAAGCTTGAGTTTAAAAATGAGATTTTGCACAAGTTTTGTGAGCAGTAACTTTGAGAAATAAATGGATGTGGTAAAGCATAAAGACTGTAAGATGAGACATTTAAAAAAGAACAAAAGAAACAAATAGTTACAGATTTTTAGAATACACTAGCTTTCTCTAGAGTCACAAATGTATTCAACAACTTGACTTTACCATGAATAAGAAATGAAGGTCAAAACAAGGTTTCACATTCATGGTATCCAAAGAAGTTTATTCTCTGGGAGTCTCAATTTAGACAGTATATTGTATTAGTTTCCTTTCCATGGAAATATAGGAGCCTTCTTTTGTTGTGCACCAGCATTTGGAAACTAATGGTTTCCTAATAGTTGAATTTAGAAAAACCACCCAGCAATCAAGCACAGGCAGGAGACACTGGCTATGACATTCTGAACTAGAGATAAGGTGCACATTTCTGGAAGTCAGTATTTTAAATCTTTTCCCATATACGTGTGTGTTTGAGAAGAGGGAAAGGCAGGGGGAGGGGCGGATAGAAGGGAGTCAGGACATCTTAAAATATGAATCAAGGGAATTTTTCCTTTCTGATTTCTGGACACTAGTTTAGCTGATGTTAAGCTCTGTCATCATTCTGTGTGTGTGTGTGTGTGTGTGTGTGTGTGTGTGTGTGTGTACCTGCACATCTGTGTATAAGTGCATGCAGGCACACATGCACACACACACATAGACACAGACATAAACCCGTACATTAATATGTACTCTGGCCTCCTTTTTATCTCTGTCATATGCAAAGCAGCTATCTTAAACATTTGCATAAACCACTCCCTTTGCCTAACAAGTGCTTCCCTTAACCTGTTCTGTGGGTGGCTCTTTCTTTGCCTTCAGATCTCACCTCAAAAGTCACCTCTTCAGACAAGCCTTTCCTGATTCTCTATGGAAGATGCTGTTCTCATTCACCAGCAGTTTCCAAGACCAGACAATTTTCATTTCCTTTAGAGCATTTAAAAAGCTTAAATGATCTTATTTGCTGACTGTTTACTGATGATCTCCCTCCACTAGAAGGCAAGTTGTTGGAGGGCAAGGTCCTTGTCTGCCTTGCTTACCGTTCTTACTTCCAGACCCAGAACAATTTCTGGAGCATAGAAGATATGCACATAGGAAAAAAAAAATCTGTGTTGAATAAGCAAATATGGAATATAATTCTTTGGACTTAAAAATTCTGTTCTTTATCTACATATTTAATATTTTGTGCTTTATTCTTCTAATTTCCTTAACTTTCAAAACTACTTTAGTATTCCCAAATAGCTTTTAACCCCCACAGAAACAATTATACAAGTTCTTTTTCTGTATTTCAAATTATGCTAAATTACATTAGCCACTAAATCTACCTTTACTGCTTTCCAGTTTATGAGATACTGGCTGTGGTTTCCCTGGGCTTCACTAACACTTTTTTTTCTTTTTTAACATGTACACAGTGAATTGGTTTTTACTTGAAAAAGATACCTAATTGACCTTTTCATTTATACAGAGGAACTCTTACTATTTGGGGAGGCTTTTCTGTGATTACTCTCAATCTATGGAGAGTAAAGGATCTAGATTTTAAGGAAAAATAAAGAAAAACTTGGTAGTATAAATTTTTAAGCACTAAAGATACTGCTTTAAGAAATTGTTAATATTTAAATCAACATTTTAACGAGTTCTGTAGAGACAAGTTATGTCAACCATTTATCTTGACAAGTTGAGTCTAGTTTTGAGTCTATTTGGCCACCGCAGGATCCCCTCATCTCAATACTATTATTCTTCTATTCTTTTGAACTGGGACCCATCCAAGTTCATTATAAAATGGCTCTTTGTGAACTTAAGTACATGCTGCTCACCACTCTTATCCAGTGGGTCTTTTCCACCTAGCCCCCCACAAAATAAAATCAAACCAAATGGTATCTGCCACACTAAATGTATGAGAAATACCCCTGCAAAATCTTACTGAGTTGTCTTTGGTGATTTTTACTTATTGGGTACAACCTGTAAAACTTACAAGTTTACTTTTTCATGTATCTTTCTCTGGTTTTCTAAATAGAGAATTCTGCCAGAGTTAATTAAATTATTGGCCAAATCAATTGAGATAACAATGTCTGCAGAAAAAAAGAAAACAAAAGTTGAAGAATTGTACAAATGTAAGGTTCTATTTTTAGAGAGGGAAAACAAAGTCAGGATTTATTTCACGACTTTGCCACTCACTAGTCACGTGACCAAATGCAAGTTTATTAATTTTGTTGTATATCAATTTCCTCATTTTATTTTATTTCTAAAGATGTATTTATTTATTTTTAGAAAGTGGGGGAAGGGGCAAAGGGGGAGTGAGAATCTCAAGCAGACTCCCCACCGAGTGCCAAGTCTAACATGGGGCTCAATCCCATGACCCTGAAATCATGACCTTAGTGGAAACCAAGAGTCAGACACTTAACCAACTGAGCCACCCAGACACCCCTCAATATCCTCATTTTAAAAGTGGGAACAGTAATATTTACCCCACAAAATAGACCTAATGATGAAAGCCACCATATCTAACATATAAGATGTGCTTAACTGAAGTTTAAAGAATGAATTATTTCTTTATTTCTTCCGATATTGTCTTTATATCCCATTTAAATTAAGCAATAGTTTCTACAGTAAGGTTTTTGTATGCATCAGGAAAATTGTGCATCCTAAAATTCTACACATAGGATTAGATTGGAACATTGGTCTGGAGGTGGAAAAACTGGGTTTCAGTTCTAGTTCAGCTGAGGGTGCAGGGGTCCATCATTTAGTCTCTGGGCTTCACTTCCTCTCATACGTTAAACAGAGCGTGGGATAGATTGGAGGCTTCCAGTCTTTACTATACATCATTATCATCTTGAAAACTGAAAACAGATGATGCTCGGGCTCCACCTTAGAGCTTCTGTTCTGGAGAGGAGCTGAGCATTGGAATTTTAAAAAAATTTCCTTAAGTGGTTATTGCATGAACCCAGGATCCAGAATTTTGATTCTTCATTATTTTATAACTATTTTGGAACCAACAAAAAGGAAAGGACAACATTTTAAAGGACAGATCATGTTTTCCCTAAGTATATAAACTATGAGTTCACATGAAGTAATTTCCCATCTCAAAACTTAAGAAGCTTCTGACAAAAAAGTAAAATTTAATGTTATATAAAAAGGCACAGGGCCTACAAAGTGAATAGGTTTATGTGATGCTTATATCATGGGAAAAATCTAATATTAGAGCCACAATATGAAACTGTAAGGTCAATTATAAAGTTTTGTTATCTAGAATTATTTGAACATTTATATCATAAAATAAATGTTCAAATAATAAAAGAATTTTTTATTGGTGTTAGAAGTTCCATGATTTAATAAATAGGACTAAAAACTACTCAGGACCTTTTCATGCAAAAGGATGCTTTAGCCATGTGGAGGAAGGATGAGGAAACTTTTTATTAAGAAGCTATTATGCAGGGCGCCTGGGTGGCTCAGTGGGTTAAAGCCTCTGCCTTCGGTTCAGGTCATGATCTCCGGGTCCTGGGATTGAGCCCCGCATCGGACTCTCTGCTCAGCGGGGAGCCTGCTCCCCCCCCCCACCCGGCCCCCACTCTCTCTCTGCCTGCCTCTCTGCCTACTTGTGATTTCTGTCTGTCAAATAAATAAATAAAATCTTAAAAAAAAAGAAGAAGAAGCTATTATGTGTCCGGGATTACACTAAGAACTACCATATTTGGTAAGTCATCCTCACACAACTCTGTGAAGTAGGTGTTACTCCCTCCTTCTTACAGTATCCAAAGTCTTGGTCTCAGACATATGAAGTAATCTTCCCATGGGGCTCTCCAGGGAAAGTGGCAGAACCAGGATTTGAATGTGGACACTTTTGATTTTAAACTCACATTTATGCCCAGAAATCACAGCTTGCAAAATTCCCGTGTATTTTTTCTAACTGTCCTTCCCTTCTGACTTTTCATTCATTCATTCCTTCATTCACTGGACTACCAGTGAACCCATCCACTAAATATTTAAGTGACATATCAGGCTGGAGATTCAAAGATACCTGAGAAAAGCAACAACTGGAATGTAAGTTGCCAAAGTCAGAGGCATTGAGGCAACCAAGAAATAATCTGGGGGACGGGGAAAAAAAAAAGATGGGTCCTCGGAAAGCTAGAAAAGCAGCACGCACATAGTGAAGGGGAACACACAGACAAAATCATGTTAGAGCGACAGAACGGCCCCAGGCTGATAAGGCCGGATTAACTGGTGAATGGGCAGGAAGAATGTGTCAATCAGCAGGAGCTGGTTAAGTTTGGAAATGGAGGAATGTCATGGTCTCAGAAGTGAACATGGGCGGGTCTGGATGAGCACCAAGTAAAAGAATGTGCCTCGGCACGCTGACTCAAGTGGTCTGTATGCTGACAGGTCTGGATTGACTGAAGATGGATCCTCAAGCTCTTTCCTGACTTGAGTCCATGTTCTCCACACAACCTCCTGGTTATTGTGGCTTCCTATACAGGCTGGCTATAGTAATAGAATAATTTTTTTTTAATATCATTGCTTGGTCCTCACCGAAGGCTAATTAAATCAGTTACTTGGGGTGGGTGCTGGATATTTGTACTTTGTTAAAGCTCCTCAAGTAGTTCACATACACAACACAGGGTGAGAGCTGTTGGTCTTTGGCAGAAGGTGGCAAATGTTTTCTGTAATAAGTCAGACAGTAAAAATTTTAAGCTTTGTGGGCCATATGGTCTCTGTTGCAACTACAAAGCTCTGCTATTATAGCATGAAAGCAGTCACAGATACTACTTAAGTGGACCTGTGGTTGTGTTCCAATAAGACATTTATGGACATGGATAGTTGAATTTCATGCAGTTTTCATGTATCACAAAATTTTATTCTTCTTTGGATGACCTACCAACTTTAAAAGTATAAAAACAATTCTTAGCCACTGGCTATACAAAAACCAGTGGGGGGGGCTGGATTTGGCACCTGCCAGAGGTGCCAAATCCTGGCGCATGGAGATGCGACAAATGCACACAACTCCTGACGTGTTTCATTGCAAATGGACTTGGATTCTCATTTTTATACCCTAATCCCAGAATCTTGTCACTTAGAGGAGCCAGGATTCTGAAGTAAAATCAACTTCAGGACTTCAAATAAATCAAGTCTTTCTAAATCTATGAGGTTGAGATCTAGACTCTGGGCAACGGTGAAGTCATTAATATAAATGCCTACTTTTGGGGTACCGACAAAAATAACAGCTGGCTTTCTTCACATGAGACTGCTTCCCTTATTACCACATGCAATGAACCCTGTGTATATTAGACATTTACTAGGCCTAATTAACATGTTTCATAACAAACCATTATTTAAGGTCTCTAAGCTCTCTAAGCCACACTTGCCACTTGTGGCTCATCTGATTTGAGATGAGCTATAAGTATCAAATACACACTGGATTTTCAAGCTTTAATATAAAAAGTAAAATATCTCACTCATAATTTTTATATATAATAATAATGATCATATCAAATAATGTGATTTGGGTGTCATTTTGGATATAATATCGATACTCTAGTATTTAACAAATATTATTTAAACCATATTGTCGGTATATTAGTTTAAATAAAATGTATTATTAAAATTAATATCACCTGTTTCTTTTTATCCCTATTTTTTGTGGTTAGTAGAAAACTTAAAATTACCTGTGCAGCTTGCATTATACTTCCAGTGGGCGGTGCTACTCTGCATGGCAGGAGCTGAACTGCTCTAAACCCAGAGTTTGGGGCAGAGCGTGTAATGTGGGGGGCTCTAAGTAGTTTTCCGCTGAGGGAAAGACCGTTACTCTGATAAAGGCACAGAGCAGCTCTCTTGTGTGCACAAAGGAGGAGAGACTCTGCCAGACCACTGGAGAGGGCAGGAGATGCAAGCCGACTCCAGGGAAGGGGTGGGTTAAGTTTGGACTTGAAGGTTACATTAATCAGGAGCCAAAGAGGAAGAGGGATGAGAAAAAATATAAAAATTCTGCCCTGATCCTGCTTCTTTACTAACTCCCTAGCCTGTCATGTTTCCTGTCATGTATCTCAGCTCTCTGGTGTCTGGAGCCTTTGCTGCTGTGATCTTTGACCCAGAGCAAAGGAGCACCCAATGCAGGGAGACTCCAAGGGGGCACGTGTCTCTCCAAATCCCTGGGAGAGAAAACTGCCTACATAAGTTGTAAAATACTGCTGTCCTATTTTTCTTCTTCAACAGAAAACAAAGAGGAGAACAGAAAAAATTTATAAGATAGAAAGGTAAAGCAGCACAAGTCTAAGGCACTTTAGTATTGGTCAATGACCTTTGTCATCTTTACCGGCTGTTGCGTGGCTCTACCTGCCTGACCTTTGGGCACAGTAACTAACTCTTGCTTGGTTTTGCATATTTTGGCACTTCGAGATATATATTGATATTGATATCGATATCGATACACACACACACACACACACACACACACTCTCTCTCTCTCTCTCTCTCTCTCTCTCTCTCTATTCCTTTGATTATTTGATAATTTGGCCTTGATCTAGTGCGGTTCATTCAAAATCCATAGCCATCCCTTCCTCTCTCACTGTGGTGCTTCACCACAGCAGCTGGAACAGTAAATCCCCAAGCTCTCAGTCTCTCTTACAGGCAAGTGTTCCCATGGGACTCATTTCTGGAAAAAGAGACAAGAGCAGAAGTCTCTGGGAAAAAGGACCTTTTCTGATAAAAAGGCTAAACCTTGCCAGGAGCTTCTGGGCCCCTTTGCCTCTTGACTGGAATGCAGTTGTGAGGTTGGAGGTGGAGCAGCTGTCTTGAGACCATGACAGGGACAAACAGAGCAAGGACAAACTGAGGAGGAAAGGGCAGACAGAGCCCCAGTCCTTAATGACATTGCCAAGGCTTGACTCCCTTCAGATTCCTTGTTGTGTGAGAAAAATAAATCCAAAACTTGTTAAGTCACTATTAATCTGTTTTCTATAACCTGTAGTGAATATAATCTTAACCAATGCGGTAACTATTACGCAAAACACTATCATAAAGAAAGTCTTTTTTTTTTTTTTTCCTCCCTTCCTGGAAATCTCTCAGTGACTGTGCCTCTCCTACACTCACCTTCTAGTTGTCTCACCCCTTGCTCTCTCCCTTCTCTCCTCCCTATCAGGTCTTGCCTCCTGAGATTTGGAATTCCCAGGGAAGGTTACATAAAGGAGAAGCACAGCCTCTGAACAGCAATGGTGGCTACATTGCCGAATGTGTACCCAGAGCCTCGGCCACACAGGCCTGGGATCAGAGGGAGGGTGAAATTGCCACCAAAGGTACAGAGGCAAGAGAGGTGGCGGTGGCAGCTCCCCCCCGTGTTGGCGTGTTCATCTCACTTCCCCATTTGGTGAGCTCTCGGCCACAAAAGGACATATTTCAGTTCTTTACAGGGGGCACAGGTTTTCATATTCAGTAGTAAACCCACATAAGCCTTGCCATCCCAACAAAGTCACAGGCCCTAGTTAGAAAAGCATTCCTCCCCACAGATAAGAAAAAGAAGCCTCCGATCCAAAAACAGCCAAGTCAACAAAGGAAAATTGAAAAGACGCCCAGAAAACAGCACAGAGACGTATTAACTCTGAAAAAGAAAATGTCTTTTTCCCCTTGAGCTGTTTATTCAGAACTTTTTAATGTAACTAGGTGACACTGGGTAATGTTGATACAGCTACAGTTCTTCCTTTTCTTTCAACACAGTGATAGCTCCTTCTTTCTTCTTATATTTCTCCATCTGGCAATACATACCTAGGATATTTTGGGTGACATCAGCCTCTCTTGTTTCCTATATAAAGCCATGTGAGATCAGATGTAGAGAGAGGAGACAAAGGCACATCCTAGAGCTAGGTAACTTTACCTGAATATTTGCTTGAGTGTATTTCACATATTTTAACTTAGTTATTTCATTTCGAAGTCTAAATTGTTCTTCCAGCATGTTATTTCACGGCATACCGCTGTTATATTATAATACCATTACTCAAGGAGTATACACATAAACACAGGATTTCAAAATGCATTTTTTTGTTGTAAAGCCCTGCAAATGACACTTGGGAGTACATCCATTTCCCTTTTAGAGTGTCTGAGTTACTTGTCACATTTTATAGGCAAGCTTTAAAAACTCAGCTTACAGATCTCCCATAATCTATCTCTACACCTCCAAAGGACATAACTTTAGGAATTAATTGCATTTTGTCCCTGCCCCATAGTGGCTTTGTCCTCATCCTTGGGATGCTTCCCTCCTTTATCTCTGCAGATTGTGAAGCCAACCCTTTTCCAATATTACCCAAGATTTTACCTCAGTTTCCCACTAGAGTCCATGCTTCTGTTCTGCTAAAGAACCTGTGTCTTCAATGACCTGTCCCTTCTGTGATGGCTTCTTTCCCTCAATCCTCACTCCATTATGGATCCTGGGCTGCTTACTCTGCTTGCATTACTTCATTCATTGAATAAACATTTGATTAGCAACAGGTGCAGTTCAAGCCTCTGCAGGGGATGCAGTGAGTAAGGCAGGTGTCTGCTAGTCTGGACAGACAGAAAATAGATCAACCGGTAAATTAATAAATAAGAAAACTCAAGTTAGTTATGATTAAAGAAACTGAAGATCTCTGAGGCCCCTGGGTGGCTCAGTCAGTTAAATATCTGCCTTTGGCTCAGGTCATGATTCCAGGGTCTTGGGATCGAGCCCCACATTGGGCTCCCTGCTTGGCGGAGAGTCTGCTTCTCCCTCTCTTACTGACCCTCCTCCCCACTTGTTTGTTTTCTTTCTCTCTCTCAAAAAAAAAAAAAAAAAAAAGAAAAGAAAAGAAAGAAAGAAAGAAAGAAAAAGAAAAAAACAGAAATTGGAGATCTCTGTAGAACAGATAAATGTCAAGAATCTCTTCATCGCTGACCCTAAAACCTGCATCCTGTCTCCTAATATTATTAATTCATCAAAACAACAATCACAAAACCCTGCAGGAGTGAATTTTAAATGGAAAGTGGTAGCTGCTTTGTTATAGTGTGTTTGTGTCTCTGGAAAATAGGGTAGACATTTACTTGTGCCCTAACTACTAAAATACTCTTGCTCACTAGAAAGTATGAAATGATTTGCGTTGTCTGAGATCAGGGTAGCAGGTGTGGAGAAAATGCTCTGAGCAGAACTGCTCTAGGCACCAAGTCTCCCTTTTTCCATCAGGATGCACCTCAAGGTCTTGTGGGAGAGAGAGAGAGAGAGAGAGAGAGTGTGTGTGTGTAGGGGTGTGTGTGTGTGTGTGTGTGTGTCTGTGTCTGTGTCTGTGTCTGTGTCTGATGAATCTGAGCAGGCAAGCTCCAGAAAACCTCAAATACATTTTTTTAAAAGATTTTATTTATTTTTTGACAGACAGAGATCACAAGTAGGCAGAGAGGCAGGCAGAGAGAGAGAAAGGAGGAAGCAGGCTCCCTGCCGAGTAGAGAGCCTGATATGGGGCTCAATCCCAGGACCCTAGGATCATGACCTGAGCCGAAGGCCGAAGCTTTAACCCACTGAGCCACCCAGGTACCCCTCAAATACATTTGTATCCCGTTTCTTTTTTTTTTCCTGAAAAAATAAATGGTAAACAGATCATTTGTAAAATAGGTAACAAATATAAGTGACACGTCAATAAGAAAATGGTTTGCAGAGAAAAGAATAAATGATATAGGGTTAAAGTTAAGTCAATGTCACTGTGTTGGCAGAAATTAAAATGTTTTTAATTGGTTTGTTAGAAAGGAGTTACATGTCAATTCTATCAGAATAGCTCTAAAATTCTACACTTCGATCTTGTGGAAACTCAGAGTCTCCAATAAGATGTGAAAAAACTCCCTTTGTGTTTAACTGCGTATGTTGCTTATCACACACTTTGCAAACAGCTCCCGATATTTCCAGTCTTAAATGAGAGCAGACTCTGTCAACTCCTGGGTCAGTGCAAAAGCCAAGCCTAAAGCAGGCTTGGGCACTTTTGTAACCTTTTTCAAACAGAGAGGTAGGTATTTTGGTTATAAGTAAGTCTTACCTTCAAGGTACTTCCAGGCTAGGGTACAAAGATAATTCTGTTTTTGCAACTCAATATATTTAAAGTGTGGATAATAATACAAAGGTGAAAGCAAGACTAACCTCAGGGAATCCAAATGAGGTTAGTCTATTGGGCAAATGACAATGAAATGAAATAAAGATGGCAGGCTCATGAGATCATCAATTGTGAATGGTTTTTCCTTCAAAAACCATACACTTACTCATATGCAATTATAAATATATGGGAATATAACCCTACGTGGAAATTCAACTTGAGTAAAGAATGGTATTTTATTAGTTTCATGGGGCTTCTGTAATAAATTTGCACTACCTTTTGGGCTTAAAACAATAGCAATGCAGTGTTTCACAGTCTGGAGTTCAGAAATCTGAAATCAATGCACCAGCAGGGCTACGTTCATACTGAAGTTTCTAGGAAAGGATTCTTCCTTGCTTCTTCCTAGCTTCTGGAAGGTCCTGGCAATCCATGGCTTTCCCTGGTTTATTGCTGCAGCATTCCTATCTGTCTCCATCTTCACATCCTTCTCTGTGTGTCCTCTCCTTTTCTTACAAGGACACCAGTCACTGGATCTCGAGCCCAATCTAATCTAGTATGACCCCATGTTAAAAACTAGTTCTATTTGCAGAGGCCCTATTTCCTAATAAGATCACATTCGAAGGTTCTGGACAGATGTGAATTTTTTTGGTGGGGGGACACCAAACCCACTACAGGTATCATCAGATCTAGGTTTAGATACAAACAGAAAAACTAGAAAAATAAGAAAACAATGGCAGGAACATTGGTCTCAGATCTAGGAAACTGTGGCTGGTTCTTTTTACTCTACCTCTACTGCTGTTACCTTATGCCTGATCCTCAGCATCTTTTACCCACTGCCATCACAATTCACTCCCAACCAAGATCCTTGCCTTAGCCAGTCTCTCTCGGTTCAAATTCTGCCTCTGCCACTTTGAGATCCTGGGTGAGGAATTTAGCCCATCAGTGCCTTGGTTTCCTCACCTGTGAAATGGGAATGACTACACTTTCCTCACAGGCTTTCTATGATGATTAAATCACTGAATCTGTGTAAATCACTTACATAGTGTTTGACCCAGAGTACATAACAGTGTATAGTTTTCATAATTATTAGTCTCCCTTTTGTGTAATCCATCCTGCCTGTCATGGGCAGGGTCATATTAATAAAACTAAAATCTGACATCATTCTCTTCTAGATATTTGCAAATTATACACCCTACAAGGGGTTAATATCCAAAATATATAAAGAACTTTAACAACTCAACACCAAAAAGCATACAATTCTATTGAAAAATCAGCAGAGGACAAAATAAAAAAAATAGAAAAATAGACATTTTTCTAAAGAACACATACAGATGGCCAACAGACATACGAAAAGATGCTCAACATCACTCACCATTAAATCAAGACCACAATGAGATACCACCTCATGTATAAAAAAGACAAGAAATAATAAGTGCTGGTGAGAATATAGAGAAAAGGGAACCACTGTGCACTGTTGGTGGGAATGTAAGTTGATGCAGCCACTGTGGAAGAGTATAGAGGTTCCTCAAAAAAATAAAAATAGAAATCCCATATGATCCAGTAATTCCACTGGGTATTTATCCTCCAAAAATAAAAACACTAACTTGAAAAAACATATGTCTCCCTATGTTTATTATTGCATTATTTACAATCACCAAGATAGGGAAGCAATCCAAGTGTCAACTGCTAGATGAATGGATAAAGAAGATGTGGTACACACACATACATATCACGCACGTGCGTGCGCGTGCACACACATATTGGGTAATACTAAGTCATAAAAGAAAATGAAATCTTGCCATCAGCAACAACATGGATGGACCTAGAGGGTATATCGCTAATAAGTGAACGAAGTCAGACAGAGAAAGATAAATACTCTATGATTTCACTCAGACACCTGTGGAATATAAAAAATAAGACAAAATAAAAAAGTAAAAAACCAAAAAGACTGTTAAAAACAGAGAACAAACTGGTGGTTGCTAGAGAGTAGGGGGTGGGGCAATGGGCAAAATAGGTGAAGGGGATTAAGAGATACAAACTTAAGAGATAAGTCACAGAGAGAACTACAGCATAGGGAATATAGCCAATACTATTGTAATAACACTGTATGATGACAGATGGTGACTACACTTACTGTATGAGCACTGAGTAACACACAGAATTATCCAATCAATTATATACCTGAAACTAATGTAACATCATATGCCGATTATATTTCAATAATAAACAAAATCTGATGTCATTCTCTTCTTTAAAATCTTCCATGTCAGCCAGCTGATTATCAAAGTAAACTCTCAGTAGGTATGATGCCCTTAATATTTGATTGTATCTCGCCCATCTCTTCCACCCCTCACCCAAGAGGGCTTTTCATGACTCCCTGCTTTTGCAACAGTCCCTGTGTCTGGAATTCCCCTGATTCCTTGTTCATCTGGTGAATACTGACACAGATCAGCTCAGTGCTCAGCTTGTCAGCTTCCTGAGAAGGCTTCCTTAAGGCTCACAGCAAAGGGCTCCTCTTCTCTGCTGTCTGAGCATATCAAACCTTCACATTTGCGTATGATTATTTATTGTCATTTCTTCTTTTGTGGAACAGGAGTTCCCCGAAGCTAGGCAAAATGCTGTATCAATTCTTAAAGCTCTAACTCCTTGGGAGAAAATACAGCATGTTGGCCAAAAACATGTGGTTTGGAGTTGGACAGATTTGTTCTCTGCCTTTTTGCAAGCTATGCAATCTTGGGGATGTTACCTAACTTGTAAATTGTGGTAGTAAACATACTCACCTACTGGGGTTGAGGTAATGCTAGCAATGCATAATGCCTAGAATATTTTAAGAGATATTTAATAAATGCCTTTTAAAAATTGTTAGTTGAACATAACTGAAAAAATCATACAAGCTTGCAGATTGTTGCTGTCAAACATTAAGAGTCTCCCACTCTTAGCCTCAGTTTAATCTTTATATTTTTATCCTTAGTAATTCCCTTGCCTACATGCCTTAAAATTCATCCAAACCCTCGCTGCTCTCCTAAGACTAAACTTCTTCATTCTCAGCAGATGACTCTACCTCCTACTAGAAAATATAAATATGAATAAATAAGTAACAGTCAAAGTCTTCAAGCATAATCTTCATCTGCCTATTGCCCCATGACCCTCTCTGGGACGGACGGATGGATGGACAGACACACAGACACACACAGACACAGACACACACACACACACACACTCCTACAGACTTGACTATATGTTAATTTATGCAGGCTTCCTTCATTCCGGAGAAGGAAATCCTCCTTCAACTGCTGGATGGCAGCTCCTCCCACTCTACTTCTTTTACCCAGTCTCCTCTGCCCTCTCCAAGACCCTGACTCATGACACCCTCTCTCAACAACACCTGCCTTGTTAGTGGGTACACCTGTAGCCGACAAATACAATAAACATCTCATCCTAACTAAAGCAACAGAAGAGTCTCCACCAGCTCTGCCTCTAGATGTTTTCTTGCCTTTCTTCTTTCACTTTCATCCAAGCCTCCAAAGAACAGTCTAGAAAAGCAGTCTCCACTTTTTCATCACCCACATACTCATTAACCCACCTAACTGCAATTAAGAGCAATCACTCCACTCAAAAGAACGCTTACTGAAGTCACCAAATTTAACGGATTTTTTAGGTATGGTTCTTAGTGGCTCTTCTATATTCAATACCACTGATCACTCCTAAAAACTATCCAACTTCTGTGCTTTTGGGATACAACAGTCTTTAGGTTTTCCAATAGAATTTTTACTATTTTGTTGAACTTTTTATTGAAGACCTCACTTCTATTCCAAATGTTGGTAACCTTGCATCTTTGGCCTACTATCCTTCCCACTGTTCTTATCCTTGAGAAATGGCATCCACTTTCATGATTTTTTTTTCGTACTACAACCTTTGACTCTCAGATTGTTATGCCTTCCCCAGGTTTCAGAGTAGATTATCCTACTGCGTTTTTTAATTTCTCTAACTGAATATTCCACAGGTCTTTTAAATTTAGCCTGTTTAAAGCTGAACTCCTCTTTTGTCATGATTCTCTTCCCATAATCTCTCTCTCTTTTTAAAAGATTTTATTTATTTGAGAGAGAGAGAGTGAGAAAGAGCATGAGAGAGGAGAAGGTCGGAAGGAGAAGCAGACTCCTCATGGAGCTGGGAGCCCGAGGTGGGATTCTATCCCAGGACTCCAGGATCATGACCTGAGCCGAAGGCAGTTGCTTAACCAACCGAGCCACTCACATGCCCCCCATAATCTCTCTCTTTATAGTCAGCTCAATCATCCAGTCACCAAAGCCTAACAGGGGATGCATGAGGGGAGGAATTCAAGGTGTGCCCTTTTGGGGGTGTACTTAAAATTTACGGTGAGCTCTCTGTGGCCCAGGAGGGAAGACAAAAACCTTGGAAACAAATCCTCTGTGCTCTGCAAAGAATCACCTCATGGGTCTCTCTTGATTATGTGAATATAGGGGCAGAAGGTGCCTTTTGTTCTAGGATGAGTTTTATTGTTGTCTGCTTTCTTTTCAATATTTATAAAAAACTGCTTCACTTGTGGGTATTCAGAGCTGTTTCCTGGGATGGAGGACAAATGGATAAACACAGCATAGGGCTTATGTGTACTCCCTGAGGTCTGAAATTCCGAAGACCTGCAGCGTAGACAAAGGCTGGTCAGCACCTTCATCTACCCCGCTCCACTCACCTCAACCCATCCAATTAATTATCCATTATTCTTAAGTCTTTCTTGAATATACTTCCTTTTCATATTAACCATGTTCTCAAACCCTCTGCCATCTTTCAAGTAGTGCAGAAACCTCTCTGACAGAGTTCCCAGTAATTAGTCTTGTCCTCAGATCTGTCCTCCACAAAACCATCTGAGTGACCTAATATTCAGAATCTTCCAGTAACTTTCCCTTTCTTACACAATAAAGACTTAGCTCATCAAATAGCACAAAACCTTCTCCATGAACAAGTATTTTCAGTATAATTGTCGCTGCTCCTTACCTGCACTAACAGTAACAGCAGAAAGCATAGTTTCCTACACGACACATTTTTTCATTTTTTTGCCTTTGGCTCAGGTGATCAGCTTTGCTTGGAATATCCAGTCTTGTCCTCCTCATCTGCATAAACCTGGCCTATCTTTGACAGGCTCAAGTGACACCTAGCTGTGTCAGGTGATCTTCTCCTTCATTTTCATGGCACCCTGTCCTATGTCTAGTGGCTCGCTTCCACATTGTACTGTACTCATCCGTTCATTTCCTCGCCTCTCCCCACCCCCACGTCCTCCTCCAGGAAGATAAAGTCTTACTCATTTTTATATTCCTAGCACCTATCAAAGTGCTTGAAATATAATAAATAATCAGTAAATGCTTGTTCAACTGAATAAGTGAATTCCAGCTCTCCCACCAATTTATTATGACCCTGGGCAAGTCCCAGACTCTCTGGCACTCAGTTATTTCATATAAAGTTAAGGAGCTGAACTAATCTCTTAAATGTCCCTTTCAGTTCCAACATTCTATGATGCTTCTATTATATTTGTTGAAAGAGTGTAATGGAGTGAAAATTTATTTTTAATAGTCTGTAATTACTAACAAAAACATTCCCTATTTCATCACTCAGCTACTCTGCTTGAAGTTTAATATAGTTTTACTTAAAATATCCGAGTAAGTTATAGTGCATAAAGCTCCCACCTTAATGTGTTGAAGTAAACAAAAGTAATTCATGTTCATAAAGTTTAATCACCAGAAATATATTCGAATGTGTCAAGAAGCATAGACTAATTACTGCATTATAACTGGCTGTTGGATTATGAAACCAGTCATTGTTTCCTACTCATATTTTCTTACTGTTAATAATTTGATTCCGTAGTTTGTTTAACCTAGTGTTTGTTATGTGGATTTCTTAAATATAATTTATTAATTTTTGATTTACAGAAAATTTGCAAAGATAATACACAGAGTTCCAGTACACCTGCATTAAGTCTCCCCTGCTGTTAATATCTTACATTACTAGAGTAAATGTGTCATCATTAATGAACCAATATGGATCCATATTATTATTAAAGTCCATGTTATGTGCAGATTTCCTTAATTTTTACCTAATATCCTTTTTTCTTTTTCATGATCCTATGCAGATACAACATTACATTTAGATGTTGTACATCCTTAGGCTCTTCTGGGCTGACTGTTCTCAGACTTGCCTTGTTTTTGATGGCCTTGATGGTTTTGAGTAGTACTGTGAGGTATTTTGTGTAATGTCCCTCAATTTGAGCTTGTCTGATATATCTATCTATATATTTTATATAGATAGATAGATAGATAGATCTTAAATATATATCTATATATATATTTAAGATTAGAGCAATGTTATAGGTTTTTGGAGGAAAACCACAGATGTAAAGTATCATTCTTATGACAGCATATTGAGGGTACATACTGTCAGTGTAACCTATCAGTGATGTTATTGAATACCTGGCTAAGGTAGTGTTCGCCAGATTTCTATACTGTGAAGTTACTCTTTTCCTTCCTTTCCTTTCTGTACTCTTTGGAAGAAGCCACTGTATGCCTAGCCTTACTCTTAATGGTCAGGGGCACAGTCCACCTCCTTGAGAGTAAAGTACTACATAAATTACTTGAATTCTTTGGCATGGGAGCTTTGTCTTCTCTCTCCCATTTATTAATTTATTCAATCACTTATTTTTACCAGTATGGAGTTATGGAATATGGGTTAGCTCTGCAACATCAAATTTACATCAAGTAGAAGTTAAAGGAGAACAAAATAAACATGAAGTAAAGAAGGGAACACAGAGCCAAAAAGCATCATGTTCATTTATCCTGATGCTAATCTAATTCCCTTCAAATGATTTAAGTGCCTATGCAGTGAACTACAGTGGAGTAAAATGTACATAGAACAGTGTACTTAAAGGTAAGGTTAGTATGTTCACAAGCTGCACGAATCTATGAAACCTGTACTTAGGTCAAGAATCAATACTGGCCTTCAGGAGTCTTTCTTTCCATCTACTATGTCCTCCCAAGCCTGGTAACCATGATTTTCAATTCTAATAGGCAAAGTTTGCCTGTTTCTGAACTTCATACAAATGGAATCGTGTGTGCTATTTGTGTCTGGCTTCTTTCACTTAATATTTTTGGAGGGTGGAGCTGGGGAGAGAGTCATCCATGTTGTTGCATGTAGTTGTACAATATTCTAGTTGTTACACAGTGTGAAAATACATTGTGTGAATATACAGTGCATTTCCTCGCACGTAATGGTACATCTTTCTTAATGCTATTCATTACGCATTAAGTGCCACTACATCATGTGTGTATTCGTTTTTCTAATGATGTGGACTGGGTAGTTTCCAGTTTGTGACGATTATGGATAATGCCACTAGGGACATTCAGTTACATGTCTTTTAGTGAACATATGGACACATTCATGTTGATTTTATACCAAAGCATGTAATTTTAGATAACAGCATATACTTATGATTACCTCAAGTAGACAATTTTCCAAAGGTGTTGTACACATTTACACTCCTGCTCCCAGGATATGAAAGTTCCATTTGTTCTATATCCTCGACAGAACTGCCCATCTTTTTTTTTTTTTTTTAAGATTTTATTTATTTATTTATTTTATTTATTTATTTGACAGAGAGAGATCACAAGTAGGCAGAGAGGCAGGCAGAGAAGAGAGGAAGCAGGCTCCCTGCTGAGCAGAGAGCCTGATATGGGGCTCGATCCCAGGACCCTGGGATCATGACCTGAGCTGAAGGCAGAGGCTTTAACCCACTGAGCCACCCAGGCACCCCAGAATTGCCCATCTTTTTAATTTGTGTGTACATATTAGGATGTCACTGAAGCCTTATTTTTTTATATTCCTGATAACTAATGAGGCTGAGAACTGTTCATATGTGTATTGACCATTTGGATTTTTTGTGGAGTTTCTTTTGTAAAACTTTTATTCAAGAATTTCTTGCCCTTTGTTCCATTGGTTTGGCTCTTTTTATAAAAAAATCTGTTTGTAGGGTGTCTGTGTGTGTGTGTGTGTGTTTATATATTTAGAAATAAATCCTTTGTTGAAGATACTTTGAATATTTTCTTCTACTCTGTGGTGCTGTTTTCAAAATCTTTGTTTTAAAAGATTTTTATTTATTTATTTATTTGACAGAAAGAAAGATAAATCGAGAGAGATCAGGAAGGATTAGTGGGAGGGAAAGAAGCAGGCTTCCTGCAGAGCAGGGAGCCTGATGCGGGGCTTGATCCCAGGACACTGGGATCATGACCTGAGCTGAAGGCAGACGCTTAACCACTAAGCCACCCAGTTGCCCCCTGTTTTCAAGATCTTAACAGTGTCATTTGGTGAACAGATTTAAAAATTTTAATGTAGTCTAATTTATCAAGTTTTTACTTTTTACTACCACCTTTTGTATTCAGTTTTAGAAACCTTTGCTTACTGCAAGGTCAGAGAGATGTTCTAGAATAGGGTTTGGAAAACTATGGCCTACAAGCTAAATCCTGACTGCCATCTGTTTTTGCAAATAAAGTTTTATTGGAACACAGAGAGGCTCATTCACTTACATGTTGGCTATGACTGCTTTCATATGTCAATGGAAGAGCTGAATAGTTGCAAAAAAGACCACATGATTTGCAAGGCCTAAAATATTTACTATCTGGTCCTTTAAGAAAAGTTTGCCAAAACTGATTCTAGAAGTTTTTTTTTTTTTTTAAACCTTTACGCTTAAGGTTGCAATTTATCTAGAATTGATTTTTGTGTATATTGTGATAAGGGGGAGGTGGTCAAGGCTTGTTTTTTCCATAAGACTATCCAACTGACCTTACAGATCTCAATGGAAAAAAAAAAATCCTTTTCCTGCTGCACCACAGTGTTATCTTTGTCATAAATCAGGGGACTTGTTTGTGTCAGTCTGTTTCTGGACACTATTCTTTTCCATTGATTTCTTGCTGTCCATCCAATACTGTACTATTTTAAATGTTATGATTTTATAATAGGTCTTAGGGTTTTGTAATGCAAGCCCACCAGAAGATGTTACTTATTCTTGGTCCTTTGCATTTCCATATGCTTTTTAAAAAAAGTTTGATGTTGATTTTGCCAAATATTTTAATTGTTAGGGAAGCAGACAAAAAAATCTTTCCCTTTAACATATGTATAATTCTCTTGGGGTGCCTGAGTGGCTCAGTGAGTTAATAAAGCCTCTGCCGTCAGCTCAGGTCATGATCTCAGGATCCTGGAATTGAGCCCCGCATCGGGCTTCCTGCTCACTGGGGAGCCTGCTTCCCTTCCTCTCTGCCTACTTGTGATCTCTGTCAAATAAATAAATAAAATCTTAAAAATGTATATGTATAATTCTCACCTATAGGGGCACCTAGGTGGCTGAGTCCGTTAAGTGTCTGCCTTCAGATCAGGTCATGACCCTGGGGTCCTGGGATCGAGCCTCACATCAGGCTCCCTGCTCAGCCAGAAAGTCCACTTCTCCCTTTCCCTTTGTCCCTGCTCATGCTCTCTCACTTGCTCTCTCTCTTAAATAAATGCATAAAATCCTTAAGAAAAAAAATATATAATTCTCACCTATAAAAGAAAGCTTCAAACAGAATCTTAATTTGACATGTAAAATTATTGAGACTAGTTAAGTTTCTATACATTATTACTTTACTGATATAGTCAATATTGTGTTTTATAAAGTACGACACTGCTACCCTAAAATCTAAATTGTCTGTGACACTAAATAAAAGATACCCTTGGCAATTTTGTTCTATTTTAAAATTTTGTTTGATCCTTGTAAAGTAACCCATCATAATTCAGATGTGTACAGATGTTATATTTTCAGTAAAGACAACTTTCTGGGTAGCTTCAGAATTCTTAGGATAAAGCTCTACCAGAACATTTCTCAGTGGGGTTTCTTTGAGGGGAGTGGGGCAGGGAGCACATTGTTGTTATTTTTTCTGAATGCTGTAGTTCAGTGAAGTCTGTTTTAAAAGTAATACTGTCTTTGGGACACCTGGGTGGCTCAGTTGGTTAAGGGTCTAACTCTTGATTTTGGCTCTGGTCATCATCTCAGAGTGGTGGAATTGAGCCCCATGTTGGACTCTGAACTCAGTGGGCAGTCTGCTTGGGGCTCTCTCTCTACTTCTCCCTCTGCCCCTCCCTTGCTCATGTGCACTTTCTCTTTCTAAAATTAAAAAAAAAAGTAATACTATCTTCTCACCCCATAAGCAACAATTAATATATTAGGAATTTTCACTTCTACAAAGCCCATCTATTTTACTAAGATGAACAAGGACTTTCACCACTTGGTATGCAGAATCACTTAACAATTTACAACAAACAATGCACAAATGTTATAGACTGGTGTCCACTTTCTGAAATTTGTAAATTATCATCTTTTTTAACAATTAGCCTTAAGACTTTCCTCATTGCACTTTGTAATAAGGTAGCCTACTATAATGGCCAATTATAAATTAAGACCTATATTTTAATTTAATATTTTATTGTATTTTTTGCAGTAGGTATTCTAATATATATATATATATATATATATATATATACACACAAACACACACTATTTTTAAAAATTTAAGTATTTATCGAAGATAAGCTATCTCAAGATATATAATTCACTAATTTAGGGCCAAATGTCACAAAGCGATATTTTTATAAACTCAGAAAAAGAATACTGAATTTACCAAAAGTCTATATTAGAAGATATATAAAAATAATTTCTTACTTTAAAGCAAAAAAATCTTAACTTTTTTTGGAACAATGAATCATTTTAGAATTTGTTAAAAGCTAGAGACTACCCCAGAAAAAATACACACTCTCTCTCATACACACACACATTTTGCATACAAGTAGTTCAGTGACTCTCAAAGTCCTTGTTCCACATCCATAAATTCCCTGTCTACAGATCCCATCCTCCACTCCCTTGTACCTGCCTCCCCAGCTTCTTAGATCACAGGAACTATTAAATAAATCTGTTATCAAAATCATTGACCCCTGTTTTAATGAAGTCTGACAAAAAAGTCCTTATGTATAAATTGTATTGCCATCAGCAGCCATTTTTAAAATTAAAAACTACTTAGGTTTCCGAATTAGGTAAACATCTCATTTTTCAAGTTCTTTATTCAAAAAGAGTAAGTTTAATTCAAATGAAAGTAAATTAATTATTTTTTTGAGATAGAATAAATGAATGCATGTCTATCTTGTCTCTCACCTTTTGAGATTTGCTCCTGTCACAGTCCCCCCAGTAATCCCTTCTTCTGGCCACACACAAACCTGTATTTATACAGTAAAGCCTTTTTTTTCCAACCTTTTTTCAATCTCTCATTCCCCATTCACCTTTCCAGAAAGGTTGGCCACTCCTTTATCTGCTCCTATTCTAAAAGTACAGGAACTTCTTTTACTGCATCTGATTTCTTATCTATCTTTGATATAACCGCCCTCCCACATAGCACTTCTAGACTTAGGCTGCTTTGAAAACTAAGGGAATTTCACATTTATTTATATATCTGGATGCTTGATACAATGTTTGGCACATTAGTAAATAATAAAAGTCTGTGGATGAATAGATGAATACAGTAATCTTTTCTGTAGTTGCACATTTATTTAAAAACTATTTTAGTATAGTAAGAACACTTAACATGAGATCTACTCTCTCAGTAAATTTTTACACCACAATACAGTATTGTTAATTATAAGAGCAAAGCTCTTTTAGGAACTAATATTACTAATTTATGATTGCATGCACCAAGTAATTCTAAGCTACCTATTTTTAGTTTTTGAGTTTATTCTGTGATATTCACATGGAAGTACAAATGAATCTTAGTGACGGACAAGGAGTTGTAGTATCTAAGTTCACATGCGGAAAGGGCACCTTAGAAGCATGAGAAAATGTAACTGACCCACATGTATGAATAATGGTTCCTCCCTTGAAATAATTATTGAATTCACACTAAATGCTCTTGATTTATAAATAATTTGAGTCGTCTTCGTTTTTAAAAACAAAACCAATTCTTCAGATTATTTTTAGTGTCACATTTTATTCCTTTCAAAGGATTTCATTATATTTCATTCCTTTCAATCCCCAGAAGTAAATCTACTTGTTATTCTTCTTCTCAGACATCACAGAACTGCTCACAATCATCCACTGATGCCTTAATGTCTTTAATACAAAAGCAGAAGAGTAGGTGAGAAGTCTCCGGATGTCTTCTGTGGTAAAACTTTCCAGTCATCTGGAGAATAGAACTACTCATCCTTCTGCCCCTTTCTCTGTTCACATTGCTTCTATTTTTAGACTATTGATAACAGAATGATTTCACCCAGTGTAACTACCAACATTTCCTAGAATTAGTTTCTTTTGAAAAGAAATTTCAAATGGGCCATTAAAATCCATTTTTAAACCATACCTCCCATGTAACCTTTCTCAAGCTCTTCCCTGAGATGGTATTGAGAGAGCTTCCATGCTACTGGCTCTGTTTATAGATTTACAGGATTCTGTTTCTTTTATTGAACATGGTTTTAAAACTCATGTCTACCCTAGGCAAGCTCTCTGCAGGAGGGTGTGATAGAAGGTATCACCTATCAGCACAGTGCCTAAAAATAGTTCTTCAGCAGTCCGGCTGAATTCCCACTTCAATCGAATTAACAGCCCTTGAGTCCTTTGCATCTCCTAAGTCTTTGAACTTTTTATTCTATATCCCCATCTTGAGACAAATCAAGAAAAAGCTGTCATTTTCACTTCTAGTCCTTTATGAAAACTGTTTTCAGACCAAGCTATGAAGTAAAAAATTTCTGAAGGTGTAGAATTACATCTTAGTGGATTTTTTTCCTTCTATATGTTGGTAATAGGCAGTTCGCAATGACCAGAACAGGTGTTTACGATACAGTTCTGTACATTTTTAAAGACATTCTTAGAGATCAGAGTAATGGTTCTCAACTTGACCATACAGGGAATCATCTAGAAAGTTTTAAAAATGGATGCTTAGATTCTTTTCCAGAGACTCTGATTTAACGATCTGTGGTGAAGCATATGAATTTTATTTACAAGCTCCCCACATGATTCTAAGACCTGAAAAATACAGAGAGGTTTGTATATTTTGTGATCCTATGTATGATTTTTGCATTTGATCATGCCTAGATTTATTTTGATACCTTATAATTCTATCAAACAACCCATAGTGTTACCTTTAAGACTGTATTTTTATTATGTACATTATATTAAACATTTGTCATTGATATATATTTTTTTCCCATCTTAGTTTCAAAACCCCCCAAATCACTTGAAAAAATGAACAAAATTGGGAATATATTCATTTGATCTCTACCCTTGAATTGGCATAGTATCTCTGTTCTACTTTAAATGATTTTACTCTCTTCTGGTCTTCTTCTGGTAGTTCATCCTTTTCTGATCACTGCACAAATAGAAACAGGAAAAGAGAAGCATTTGAGCAAAGAGGAGTATTTGGGGAGTTCTTGGTTGGGGCCAAAGACAGGGAAGAGACTGGCTATTTAGGAAGTGATTCTTTTCATCATCCATTCCATGGTGAAATGCTTTCCTTTTCTCCACTACAAGGATTTTTGGCTGAAGGCCAACACTTTGCTCCAGCAGTGAAGCGGACAGTGAAATATTTATAAATGTAAAACATGAAGGATGTCCCTTATTGGGACAGGATGAAAAGGAACCAAAAGTTGGCTCTTACAACTGAAATTACACACACGTGCATACACACACATAACTATTTAAAAAATAAGGCAGCTACAAAGAAGCCCACAAATTTCATGAACTAGATTGTGATATGATGACAGGGGCCACTCATTTGTACCTACTCTATCTTGCCTGCCTTCTAATTACTTTTAATGAAGAGTTCCAGCTCCCTTCCAAGGTTCACCCCTTTTCCACTGAGGCCACAGATCCTGTCTTCTCTAAGACACTTCGCTCTAGTAATTATCCTCTGTCTCTCTTCTATACATCAGTTTCTCCTTCTGTACTAGAACCATCACATCAGAAAACAAAGCTGCTCTACCACAAAACAAAACAAAAATAAATTAAAAATAACAAAAATCACTACCTGAATCCAGCTCCTGTCCCATCTCACCTTCGAAACAAAATTTCTCAAAGGCGTTATCAGTGGTTATTTTCCCTTCCTCATCCCCTTTCCCTTTTCCCTGCATTCCAGTTGACCTTTCCTACTCAACTCCACCAAGAAGGCTTTCCCCCAACTGCTGCCATGTGGCCAAATTCAAAAGGCAATTCTCTGGTCTCTTTGTATTCAACTTTTTGCAGCATTCAACCTAGATGTCTTTCTCTGACTGATATTTTGCTTAGCCTAATATATTCTACCTCCGTCCATGTCATTGCAAATGGTAAGATATCATTCTTTTTGATGGCTGAGTAATATTCCATTGTGTGTGTGTGTATACACACACACACTTATATATATATGTATGCACCGTATCTTCTTTATCCATTCATCTGTTGATAGGTGTTTGGGCTCCTTCCATAATGTGGTTATTGTTGATAATGCTGCTATAAGCATCAGGGTGCATGTACCCCTCTTGAATCAGTATTTTTGTATCCTTTGGGTAAATACCTAGTAGTGTAATTGGATTTTCATTAAAACTTAGAACAAAATCTGTAGTCCTTACTATGTCTAGCCAACCCTGCATGATCTTGCCCTAACTAGCCTCCAGACCCCAACATTTACCACATGCCTCGTACCCAATTGTGCTGCAGCCGTACTACTATTGTTGCAATTCCATAAGCACATTCCCATTCTAGGTTCTTCTGGGCTATCCTCTGCCTGAGTCCTCCTTTCTCCAGATAACTGCAATGCTTGCTCCCTTACTTCATGATGTCTGATCAAAAGTCTTTGTTGACAAACTAAAATAGTCTCACCACCCATCATTCTTCTTGACTGTCTACATTCATCATTGAATATAAACTATGTAAGGGAGAGCAGATTCTTTGCTTTTGATTTTTGCTGCAAGCCTGATGCCTAGAGCAGGATTTGGCATGTATAGGCCATCAACAAATATTGTTGAATGAACAAATGAATAAAAAATGATTTTATTACTAGTTAATAGTTTAAACCATTATGGTCTCTATCTCTTTTTTGAAAGGTTTTTAAATTTATAAATTTATTTATTTATTTATTTATTGCAAGCAGGAGAAGGGACAGAGAGAGAGAGAGGGAGAGAGAGAATCCCAAGCAGACCCATGCTGAATATGGAGCCTGCTGTGGGGTTTCATCTCACTACTCCAAGATCATGACCTGAGCTGAAATCAAGAGTCAGACGCTCAACCGACCGAGCCACCCAGGTGCCCGAAGCCACTATGGTCTCTTACTGACAATTCGGTAATCTCCTAAAGGGTCTTTTGGCTACTATCAACTATCTACTATTACTATCTGCTACTACAAGAGTCTACTATCCATTGAGTATATGTTTTTTATATGCTAATCATATCAAGTCATTCTCTTGCTTAAAACTCTCCAGTGGCAACTCATCATACAATACAATCTGAATGCAACACAATGCATACAATATAATCATATAATACAACCCAAACTTCTTACAAGTGATACAGGAAAATAGATACGAGCTGTCTGCTACTTCTCAGTATCTTAGTCGACACTTCTACCTTGACCATTCCAGCTACAATGACCCTCCAAAGCACATCTAGCTCATTCCAATCTCAGGGGTTTTTTTTATACCAACTGGTTCTTCTTCATGGAATGCTCATACCCAAGTCTTCACAGGGCTGGCTTATTTTTGATCATTGAGACTTCAGCTTAAGTATCACCTCATCAGAAGGGACTTTCTTAATCACCTAGTGGAAAGCAGATACCAGTCATTCTCACTTATTGTTCTGTTTTTAGTTCTCTCCACAGCCCTTATCTTGACTTGATATTCTTCTTATTTATTGATGATTACATGCCTCTCCACACCAACCCCAAGTAGAATATAAATTCCAAGAGATGAGAAATTGTGCTTGTCTGGCACCACAGAATCTTTAGCAACTAGTATAGTAGCTGGCACATACTAGATGCTTAAGATGTATTCATCACATCAAATGGTTTATATTTTTTTCATCTTAACCTGATACCAAACACTGATTTCTAGGTAGAGGAATATATCCTAATACAGTCTCATACAGTTTTTTGTTCATTTTTATTTTTGTTTTTGTCATTCCAAATGAATGCAATTTTTAATTCATACAAATTTTCCAATTACACTAGCACGGTGTTTCCTCATGATTAGATGTCACATATTCACAACATTCGCTTAGTGCTCTGAGTATGACCTTGGCAAATACAGCCTTTCTAGTGACTTGGCTTACTTAGATTTTCGTTTGTTCTTCTACTTAGCTATCATCAAAATAATGATCATTGGACCTTATATTTCTACAGTAACTTATAGTTTATGGAGTCATTTTACAAAACCAAGCTTTTGATCTGCCCCCAAGCCCTATATTCATTAGTGTTATACACTGAGATGGAGATTAAAGTGCAAAGAGAGAAATGACTTTCCCAAGGACATGGGACAAGAAAATGGTGAAGCCAGAACTGAGTTCAGGTTTCCTTTTTCTCCTCAAAATGTCTTATTCTTGCCACAACAGCACATGATTACCCCTCAAGGGTCTACTTAGAAGCATGGAGTATTAAAAATACTCTTTCATGCACTTCCTTCCTCTTTAGGCTTTTTCCCTCTTTACTTGCCAAACCTTAACTAGAATATCACGGATTTCAGAGAAAGCACTAGCTGGAACTTTCCTTTTGTGACAGAAATTAAAATAGAGGTCTCTGACCTGAAATGAACACCTTTTTTTTTTTTTTAAGATTTTATTTATTTGACAGAGAGAGAGAGATCAGAAGTAGGCAGAGAGAGAGGGGGAAGCAGGCTCCCCGCCAAGCAGAGAGCCCAATGCGGGGCTTGATCCGAGAACCCTGGGATCATGACCTGAGCCGAAGGCAGAGGCTTTAACCCACTAAGCCACCCAGGGGTCCCAAATGGACACCTTTTATCTGACAACATAAATTTGTTTAGAATTGTGAGAATTTATATGATAAGCATTCAGACATGAAGAATCTTTACACAAGACAATAAAGGGCACTGAGCATGACTTATAATTGACATTTATGCATTTATTTAAAGGAAGGGTTTATTAAGAAACACTAGAAATTTGCAAACTTTTAGGAAAGAATATGACAGGAGATGAGTATATGTGTGGGAGAAAGATGAAAAATAGGTTCTTGAACCTGTAATTTTAACTCCCACGCTGTTTCTTTCAAATGTCTACAACAGATAGTGTTTATGATAACTCATCCCTTTAAGGCCAACATATTCTGCCTGTGGGGTTATTACATCTGTTTAAAAAATAATTAATGTATGGTTTGTTAATATTGTTTAATGTGAAGTGACACACTGAGGGCCCTGGGCGCTAGCACTTTTTCAGAAAAATAAATAAGAAGAGGTACCTTTATATGAAAGAGAACTTTTATGTTTGTAATAAATAAGTGATGTACGCTATGTTATTTACAGTTCACAGAAAACTAAAATATACCATCTATTATTGTTATATAAAAATGAATCTGATTCTAGATAATAGCTTAATATAATTGTGTAGGCTTTTTTGTGTACTTACTAGAAGCACTACTAAAATGGTTTATATCTTGTGAAGATGAAATTAAAAGCTTAAATCAGATTCAAATGACAATGATAGACCAATTTAGCAGAAAGCTTAAAAAGGAAATTTAACTGAAACAGATGAATGTAATAAATTTACTTAATTCTTGAGACACAGCAGTAAATGCAACTTGTTCAAACAGTAGCAAACAATGTGTAGTCTTACTCATTTAATTACAACACGGTGCCGTCCTTTTATTATTTAGACAATAGGTTGTATTTATGCTTTCTTATAGATTCCAATAGTATCACATTTTTGGCCATACTCCACTGCCGTTTGTTCCTGATGTTTACAAAATCCTTCAGTGTCAAGGGCTATTGACTACGTGAAAGCTAATGTCTGATTAAAATGATAAAGGATCTGATACCACATCATTAAATGTGTCATCTTCTCAGTCAGAAGATGTGGAGGGTCCAAATTAAAAACATATTGAAAAAAATAACATTCTAAGATTGCCCACCCAACTATTTAATGGCAATGTTGTGGTGCTGTGGACCTACCAGTTTTTACATTGTGCTTTCCCTCCTCACCTCTTATTGCATTCTTACAAAACTAAAACCATGCATTAATATTTTTAAATCATTAAAGTTACACACTCATACACACACCATCATTCTTTCCTGACTGTGATATCCTATTCTTTATTTTCCTCCCCAAACATTTAATGTGATTTTAATTCTCCATATATAGAATGCCAACAGATATTTTTGATTGACAGGACCCCTGTAGTGGGGTTCTCTCTGGATAATAGTGAATATCTCCTGCAGGTGGGGCTGGGAATAATGAAAATATTTTCTGGATATGCCCCAAACCCATTCTAGTGATGAAGACGGGTATGTGTGGAACGTGCAGATTCCTCCACATAGGCCTCCCCGCCACTGTGATCAGGGGAGGAAAACCAGGCCTTTTCAGCACCTGGCCTTGGGCACTTCCAGATACTATCTAGAAATCTCAGTGACTTCTGCTAATCAAAGGTTTGTTTCCAACTGCCACTACTGTTACTGGGGTTAAGAATATCCTATAGAGCTACCCTATGACCCAGCAATTGCACTACTGGGTATTTACCCTAAAGATACAAATGTAGTGATCCTAAGGGGCACGTGCACCCAAACGTTCATAGCAGCAATGTCCACAATAGCCAAACTACGGAAAGAACCTAGATGTCCATCAACAGAGGAATGGATAAAGAAGATGTGGTGTATATATATACAATGGAATACTATGTAGCCATCAAAAGAAGAAATCTTGCCATTTGCTACTACCTGGATGGAACTAGAAGGTATCATGCTGAGTGAAATACGTCAATCAGAGAAAGACAATTATACGATCTCTCTGATATGAGGAATTTGAGAGGCAGGGCAGGGGGTTGTGGTGGGTAGGGAAGGAAAAAAATGAAACAAGATGGGATCGGGAGGGAGACAAACCATAAGAGACTCTTAATCTCACAAAACAAACTGAGGATTGTTGGAGGGTTGGGGGGAGGAATAGGGTGACTGGGTTATGGACACCAGGGAGGGTATGTGCTATGGTGAGTGCTGTGAAATGTGTAAGCCTAATGATTCACAGACTTTACCCCTGGGGCAAATAATACACTACATGTTAATAAAAAAAAATAATAAAATGACAAAAAAGAGAATATCCTAAAATGAAATTTCACCGAATATTTAGGGATAATGAACTATAATATTTTAGATTATTGCATCCCTTTCCCAATCCTTATTTAAAGATACAAACATTAACCAAGAAAATATGCACATTGCAGTTACTGAAAAGATGTCTTTTAGAACTACAGGTCAAATTAACCACATAAAGGGACCCCTTGGTGGCTCAATAAGTCAAGTGTCTGTCTTCAGCTCAGATTAAGGGTCCTGCGGTCAAGTCCTGAATTGGGCTCCTTGCTCAGTGGGGAGTCTGCTTCTCCCTCTGTCTGCTGCTCCCCCTGCTTGTGCTGTCTCTGATAAGTAAATAAAATCTTTAAAAAAAGTTAACCACATAAAAAAGTGAAATAACATGATGAATATGTGTATTATTTAATAATTCTGGAAGAGGGGCGCCTGGGTGGCTCAGTGGGTTAAGCCTCTGCCTTCGGCTCAGGTCATGATCTCAGGGTCCTGGGATCGAGCCCCGCATTGGGCTCTCTGCTCAGCGGGAAGCCTGCTTCCTCCTCTCTCTCTGCCTGCCTCTCTGCCTACTTGTGATCTCTGTCAAATAAATAAATAAAATCTTTAAAAAATAATAATAATTCTGGAAGAACTATGAAAATTATGACCTTATAACCTTTCAAGCTTATGTCTGTGATGATTAAATCTGATTTATATAGATGTATTTTGGATATTAAGAACTAATGTACATCCATTAATTATTTTTTTTATAATGTGGCTTAGAAAAAAAACACCTATTAGGTTAAAGAGTAAAAGATGAAAGAATGAAGTTGTAGAATATTTTGAAATTTCTGTCAACTAGTAATTAAATTAGTTGTACTTTTTATCTACTATACCTATGTGGAAAATACCTTCATAATTTTGCTATACTCTTGTTTTTTGTAATCTTTAAAATATTTAAATTCTTTTGATTTTAGTATGTGTAAATGATAGTCATTATACCTGGCTCTTTTGCTGAATTTCTTTTCCCAAAGGTGCTATAATTCTAAGAGAAAAGAGACAAATAAATTGACCATTCCTAGCTCTTAGTATTTTCTTAAATTCTTACCTTATGTCTGAAAGTAAAGAAAGTAAGACTGCCCAAGGGCTAACTTCACAATCAAATTCAGGCTTACCTTCTATCCTTTCATTCTTCTTAGTTTCTCAGAATTAACAAATATATCCAGAAGTGGGACTCCCGAAAATGAGAAAAACGTAAAGGAGGGTGGTCGTTATCACAGATAAATACATGGGACAAATAATATAATAAAATCTGGCCACGACCATGGACTCAGACTAAAAGCATAAGCACAGAATGTGAACAAGGTGACACGTGGTTTGGGGTTTTTTTGTTCTTTTTTTCTGCTTAGCTTTCCTAGTAAAAATTTTCTATCTAGTATAGTCACTGCTGTACTTTTTTTTCCTCATTAGATAAGTAGACCAGAAAAAGTAGGTACCTTTAGGGTTTGGTTCATCAGTTTTGACAACAGATACAATCCTGCATTATGAGGAAGAGTGATGTGTTAATGGACAGCTGTATTCAACCAGAAGTATTAACTGGTGAAAAAATAATACCCCACCCCTTCTAGCCCAGAGGGTTTCCATGGGAATCCTGTCTATATTAGCTTTGGCAGAGACATCAGGCTATTTTTAGAGGTTTTGAAAGCAACCAAGAATGCCTTTCACTTTTATTCCAAAGCTGATCTGGTATCTATGATTATGAACCCTCTCACCCCATTCACATAACACCCCCCACCCCCGCCCTGAAAACACTCACTCCTAAAAAAACAATTGTATTCAGCTTTAACTTGGGTGCAGCTCAAAATCAAAAGCCAAGTCACTGGCTCTTTTTTCCACATTGTTCAGGTGCTGACAAGCCTGTCTTTTTAATTAGCTCTAATTGCTCTTAAAACTTTACCCAAGAGACTTTGCTACATTGTGTATTAGACCCAAATCTGGAGGCTAACGATGCTCTTCCAACAAGAGCCTTTCTTGGTACAGAATAAATTACTGGACATGGTTTATTAATAAAAAATTACCAAGTATAGACAAAGTCTAACAGGAGCATACCCTCATTGTGAAGAGAAAGTCTGCCATCTGGAAAAAGGCTCCTTTGCCTTTCTCATGAAATTATTTGCTGAGAGTTCTGTGTCATTTTGGGACAGGAATGCTGAGTGTTTCAGTCGGCTCTGTTCAGTAACCGCTATCTTCTCCTTGCTCCTTCACCTTTTTAGTAATGGTTGTCTCATTTGCACATCTTATCTACTTCCTTCCCTTTTCATCTCAACTGTATTTTTAAGTCCCACAGGCACTTCAGTTTGAAAAAAGGTTGGAGCATATATGTGTGAAGCTTTAACTCTTTACTTACACCATGCTTTTTTTGCATTAGTTCATTTAATGTGATTTAAAAATGTATGAAGTTTACTTTTTAGCAGTATTTAATATTATCTGTGGGTATATTTAGCTAGTAGTTTCCTCTGTAGGGAGGAGCTATCTCTTGAGGAGTGGCTCATTAGCAGAGTGACTTGTGGCTTTATATTTTCATCCAAACTACATTTTGAGAATGAAAGGGGTATAAACTGGGACTCCACCAGGTAAAACTGGGAAGGCATAAGGAGGCAGCTTTCCATTTATGTATAGGTAAAACTTGGGCAATGCTTCTACTAGAAATAATTTATTCAAAATACTCAGCAACATAATCATAATTCTACTGAGGAACTAAAAAAAATGTAAAGAGGCAGACTATTATTATATAAAGCTGAACTTAGTTATGCTCCTCCTTTAACCTTAGCCATGGTCAGCTTGAACTACTCATTCTGTCTTCTGCCATAATTATGCTTTGCTTATAACTGGAGTAGGAGACACTGACAGCCTTGGAGCAAAGGAAATTTGTTTGCTAAGATTTATGTCTTTTGACTTCAGACTTAGAGTTTCAAAATTCATGGATTGGTTTTTGGGTCTAGACCCCATCTCTCACATTCGCAGAGAGGAATCTTAATGAAGAGATCATTTACCTCCAAAGGATTTTATGCAGTTTGGATTGCTGTTAGTAGTGGTTGTATGCTGGACAGCCAGGCTTATCTGAGATGAGAAGCATCATGTAAAGCCTTTGCCTTTTTAGAAAGCTCTTGAAAGCCAAAGACACTCCAACTTCCCTTCCCCACTTACTAAACCTCTACTTTCAAAGGGTTCTCTCTCATAATCATTCATGTTGAAATTTCTGGCCATTCTGGATGATGTATATTTTTTTAAAATTTTTATTTGCGTACAGATGACACACAATGTTACACTGGTTTCAGGTGTGTAACATAGCAATTCAACTTCTCTATACATTATGCTCTGTTCACCACAAGTGTAGCTACCATGTGTCACCATACAATGCTATTACAATTGGGTAATGTACTTAGTAAGCTCTTTTTCCTAACATACTTTCTTTCATTCCTTTGGTCATATCTTTAGGTCAACCAAGTTAGTAAGAACTCTGGACAGGGCCTAGCTCTGACATGCCTTCTTCTCAGAGATGCATAATTTACTTTTTTTTTTTTTAAATAATGGTAAACTAATGGAGATAATAAAATAGAAATAAATATGCAACATATCTAAATAAGTGAGTACATTCAATGATGACTATAAGCACTAGATAAATATGTTAAATTGCCCTGAATCACATTTTTATTCCTTTACTTGTTTTTGTACTTCTCACACTTTCCCTAATCAGCAGCTAGTAATGTCAAAGGCTTCTGGCTATATTCTGGTTCTTAGCTCAGACTTCAGTTCTTTACTGTGTCTTGAATTCTGTTGTCGCCTAAGCTGTTTATAGTTAGGTTAATTGCTGAAGCCAACAAACTTATGGCACAAGAAAAGTGAAAAGAAATTCTTTAGACAGAATGCTATGGATACCAAATGGAATTTGGAGTTATCCAAATAAATAGCACTGGAAATGGAAAAATAAAGATACATATAAAAGATTTTTTTCTCACTTTTAATCACTTATATAGATTACTAGATTCCAAAGCAAAACTCGTAACAATTTATTATGAGGTTATCTACAGCAGTAAAATGGATGATAACAAACAGCATAATAAATGGAAAGGAGCAAATTCAGTACGTGTTGTAAGGTTCTTACACTATAGGCGAAATGGTATAAAAATACTTGAAGGCAGACTGAAAAGTTAAAGATGGAAATTGTAAACCTCAGAACAACTATTAAAAAAATTTAAAAGAGCGGGCTCCTGGGTGGCTCAGTGGGTTGAGCCTCTGCCTTCAGCTCAGGTCATGATCTCAGGGTGCTGGGATCAAGGCCCACATCAGGCTCTCTGCTCAGCAGGGAGCCTGCTTCCCCCGCCCCTCTCTGCCTGCCTCTCTGCCTATTTGTGATCTCTCTCTCTCTCTCTCTGTCAAATAAATAAAAACTTAAAAAAAAATTTAAAAGAGGAACAATAATAGAATAGAATCATAAAAATTTTTTAATTAGTTCAAAGATAGGAAAAGACGAAAAAGAAGTAAAGAACACAAGGGATCAGTAGAAAATAACTACTGGTTTGGTAGATTTAAATCTACCACAACAAGAATCACATTAAATATAAATGCTCTAAACACATTAAGAGACAGAAATTGTCAATATGAATTAAAGTAAGTCCCAATTATATAATATGTACAAAAGTACACTTTAAATACAGAGACACAGATAGGTTAAAAATTAAAGGATGAAAAAATACACTACATAAACACCAATCAACAGAAAGCTGGAGTAACTATATTAATATAAAAAACAGTAGACTTTAGAACAAGAAATATTAAAAGGAATAAGAGTAATATCATATATGATAAAGAGGTTATTTTCAAGAATTTATAAAAACCTGAATGTACTTAGCTACACAGTTTCATAATACATGAAGCAAAAACTGAGAACTGAAAGAAGTAAAAACTTCAGTTACAACTGGATATGGCCACACCCTTCTCAGCAATCTACAGAACGAGTAGATTAAAATTCAGTAGGAATACAGAAGATTGCAAAAAACATCAAAGTTACCTAACTGACACATATACAATAGTCCTCCCTAATTAAAAGAATGCACTTTAAAAAATTTTTTTTAAATATTTTTTTAATTAACATATAATGTATTATTAGCCCCAGGGGTACAGGTCTGTGAATTGCCAGGTTTCCACACTTCACAGCACTCACCATACCACATACCCTCCCCAATGTCCATAACCCCACCACCCTCTCCCTAGCCACCCCCCCACAACCCTGTTTCTTTTGTGAGATTAAGAGTCTCTTATAGTTTGTCTCCCTCCCGATCCCATCTTGTTTCATCTATTCTTTTCCTACCCCCAAACCCCCCATGTTGCATCTCCCCTTCCTCATATCAGGGAGATCATATGATAGTTGTCTTTCTCCGAATGACTTTTCGCTAAGCGTAATACCCTCTAGTTCCATCCATGTCGTCGCAAATGGCAAGATTTCATTTCTTAAAAGAAATGAAATGTTTTTAAAAACATGTACATTGAACATTTATCAAGATAGTCACATTCTAGACCATAAAAGAAATGTGAGCAAATTTAAGAGATTTGAAATCCTATAAAGTAGAATTTCGCAAACTTGGCACTATTGACATTTGGAGTCAAATACTTCCTTCTGTTGTGGGGAAGATTTCCTGTGTTAGTTAGCAGTGTTCCTAGACTCTACCCACTAGATGCCAGTATCAAATCCTCTCTGTCCTCCTAGCTGTAACAACAAACATGTCTTTAGACATTGCCAAATGTCTCCTGAGGAACAAAACTGTCCCCGCTTAAGAAACACTGATATAAAATATGTTCTCAAATACATCAAATTTGGGGCACCTGGGTGGCTCAGTGTGTTAAAGCCTCTACCTTCAGCTCAGGTCATGATCCCAGGGTCCTGGGATTGAGGCCCACATCCAGCCCTCTGCTCAGCAGGGAGCCTGCTTCCCCCCCTTCTCTCTCTGCATGCCTCTCTGCCTACTTGTGATCTCTGTCAAATAAATGAATAAAATCTTAAAAAAAACACATAAATTTTAGCAGATAACATTTAATGGTATAGATAAAAGATAATACCTTATGCCAAAGTGACTTTACCCCAGAAATCCAAGACTGATTCAATATTCAGCAGACTAATAATAATACTAACAAAAATATAATCATCTCAATAGATACGGAAACATCTAACAAAATTCAGGATCCATTCATAATAAAAATCCTTAGTGAAGTAGGAGTAGAAAGAAACTTCTTCAACCTGATAAATGTCATTCACAACAAACCTACAATTAGCAACACAAAGAATAAATGTTTTCACCTAAGGTCAAGAAAGTGGCAAGACTATCTGCTCTCACTATTACAGTGCCAATAGGAATAGTGGGAGCATCATGGTAGTGGTCCTACCCAGGGCAGCAAAGTATAAAAGCATAAAAAGGAAATAAAAGGTATACAGATTAGAAAGGAATACAGGATTAGAGAGGTATACAGGTTAGAAATGAATAAATTTAAAATTTTTTTTATTTTCCATATGATTGTCTATGTAGAGAAGCTCAAAGAATCAACACAATCAGAAAAGAGACTGCTAAGAAAATGAAAAGACAAGTCTTAGATTTGGAGAAAATATTTGCAGAACACACATCTAATAAAAAAGTCTTTCATTCTATATTTATAAAGAACTACTATGATCAGTAATAAAAACAAAGAACCTGATTTTTTTTAATGGGCAAGTATTGGTGGTAACTAACACACAAAAATGTTCACCATCATTAGGTTAATGCATCATTAGAGAAATGCTAATTAAAACTACAATAAGATACCATTATATAGCAATCAGAAAAGCTAAAATTTTTTAAACTGTTGCTTACCAGGTGCTGGTTTAGATTTTGAGCAACTGAAACTCTCACGCATTGCTAACTGGAATACAAAATCATATAGCCACTTTAGAAAAGTAGTTGGCAGCTTCTTATAAAGTTAAACATACACTTAGCATAGAACCCAGGATCTCTTTCCTACATCTTTATCCAAGGAAACTACCCCACAAAGACCTAAATGAGAATGCTCAATACAGTTTTACTCATATCACCAAAACCTAGAAATACATTAGTAGCTGACACAGTGTTTTGTAGGACATTCAGAGGGAAAAGACCCCTAAATGAAGCCAACTGCATATAGACATGCTAAAATATGAACTCTGCTCTAGTCATGCATTCAGAAAAAAAGAAAGATCAAAAAGCAACCAAAAATTAGGTTTCAATCATTATTTCTTCCCCCAAACCTCAAAGATTTCTCCTATTAGTCTTCATATTTTAAATTAATGTTTGGCATCCTTCGTCTATTATAATAACAAAAATTAGAACTTTTTTTAAATGAAAGCGATTTTTCTGGGGTACCTGGGTGGCTCAGTCATTAGGTGTCTGCCTTTAGCTCAGGTCATGATCCCAGGGTCCTGGGAGTGAGCCCCGCATCTGGCTCCCTGCTCAGCGAGAAGTCTGCTTCTCCCTTTCCCACTCCCCCTGCTTGTGTCATCTCTCAGGCTGTCTCTCTCTCTGTCAAATAGATGAATAAAATCTTAAAAAAAAAAAAAAAAGAAAGCATTTTTTTCTGTCTTCTTAGCAAGTAAGAAATTGCATTAAATTCTAATTATAAATGTGTAAAACACTCAAACATTCATAATGGATACAAAGTTTTCCTGTCTCTTCAGAAAGTATTCTAGAATCTAGAAGAATCTAGATCAATTGATTCTTTGTTTCCTGCCCTTTGTCACTGCATGCGTTTGTTATGCCATGTTTCTAATGAAACAACATTTTCAAATGAGAGCAGTATAAAAACTAATAATATTCCTGATTATTGGGACAGAAATAGCTTTGGAATAGCACAGGCTAGTTTCATATTTTACATGTCTTCACTGTCCCAGTTTGTCAGTTTAAAGCATGTGCACCTCAGGATGTATCAGTTCAGGAGGGTGTGGAAACCTTATACCTGTAATGGATGGTGGCCTGGAGACTCAGAAATAAGTGGGGTTGATTTTGAGGGTGAGTGTCCCTATCACTGGGTGGGGTAGAACCTGAGTGAAACTAGTATGTTCCTTATCACCTTGGTTTTCACTTCCAAGCAAATTTGCCTTGAGATATAGCTAATAAAGAAAAGGGAAAAAAAAAAAAAATAGAGCTGTTTTCTTTGCCCCAAATCCTCTTAGCTCTTTTACCTGTTAGCTCTTTTTCATCTTTAGGTTTTAGTTTTTAAGTGCCTGAAGCCATTAGTCCTGCCCTGGGATCAAGTTTTTTCTCTTATGCACGTTCTACTTACCCAGTACTGTCTTGTAGCACAAAATTTGATTTTTGTGGAGCAATTAGTTTGTAATTAGTGTTTTTAAAAAATCTATTTCCCAGCTCAAATATAAGTTCAAATCCAAATCCAAACAAACTAAAAGCAAAAAGATGTACCTATGAATTCCAACACTATCATTTGCTCAATGATTAGTTAATGATTTGGGGAAATTTATATGAATTTTCTAGCCATAATTTATCCTCAAAATGAGTCTGGTAACAATCAATAACTAGAGATAAATAATGTGCCTCACAATGTGCTTAGGTGGTCAAAAAGTTATAAAATCAATCCATTGTTTTTTGCACTAAGTCATAGTAATGTTTCTCTCAATCATGTTACATTTTAAGAATCTCTTTTCATAAAACAGGTCAAGGATGAATTTACCAAGGTGAACCAAATGACATTAGACAGACATTGGCTTTCAAAAATGGCAACTTCTTTAGCGTTTCAAATTCTTTGATGATTTTGTATCCTAAATATGTATACTTTCTTTACATTTCTCTTTTTTATAATCAATGTGAATGTGTCTGGATGACAGAAAAACTCACCAAACTCACCAAACACTCATTACCTGTAAGAACAGTTTTAACTCTATAGCTGTCATTCAAGCCTTCTCATCTGGTTTCAACCAACAATTTCATTTATATTTCCTAATCCCTTTCCCCACTCTGAGCCCAAATCATATCAGATGATTCATTACCTAAATGCACCCTGTACTTTCGTGAGTCCATGCCTTGGCTCACACTGTACCCTGTCCTTTGGAACTACCTTCTAGCATTTCTATTAAAAGCATTGTCTATCCCTTGACTTAGTTCAAATGTTTTTTCTTAGTCTGCCTCTATGCCTTTCCCTCCCCACTACAACTTTGGATAACCCTTCTTGTATTAAAACTAATTTTGGACAGGCTTTTCTCTTGAGCTAGCTGTATGCTTCTTAATGGTAAAAACTACATGTTAGCCATTTTTTCACATCTCACTACTAGCTCTATTCAAGCAAAAATTTTAAAGTATCTTTGTCAATTGGAATACCCTGAAGACACATACTTTTGAGTAATACAAGGCTGATGAAACCCACTACATACAGGTTAAAGGGTTAGAAGTAGAAGAATTGAACAGTAAAAAGTTTTTTTGCAGGATGCTATAATCAGGTAAAAATATTCATCCTGGGCAAGTGACAACTTTTTAGCATCACTGTAGCTTTGCTTATAAGATACAAAATCAGGGGCGCCTGGGTGGCTCAATTGGTTAAGTGTCTGCCTTTGGAATCAGGTCATGAGCCCAGGGTCCTGGGATGGAGCCCTGTGTCCAGCTTCCTGTTGAGCAGGGAGCTGCTTTCCCTCTCTCCCTGTGCCCCTCTCCGTCACTCATGCTCTCTATCAAATAAATAAATAAAATCTTTTAAAAAAAGGTACAAAATCAGTATAAGTGTGACTAATGGATCAGGTATTTTTATTACATATCTATTTAATTCAAAGAATTTTAACTTCAAATGCAGTGATTTTAATGTATTAGGATATTTGATCATATAGCATAACTTTGCATTCTGAAATGTTCGTTTTTTTAATCAAATGGACTTAAAATGTATCATACTGTGGCAACATGAAAAGTCACTTCAACTTCAAAAAAAGGCCATCCCTTTTCTATAGCTCAGTCTATGACCAAAATCTACCATCATATCTGATTTTATTGCTTATAAAATTAATAAATCCAAAAGTACACTGATAATTCTTTGAACATTATCAGACCTGAGTAAACTCTAAGTAGTGCTATATTTCCAGCCCTACTGTATTGAAATGGGATATTTTCTGAAAATTCAAAGTGGCATTGAACTTGATTTCTAGTAAATCTTTATTACTGATTAATATCTAATCATATCAGACTTTGTAGATTATTTCCAGGGCATTTTTTCATTCTAGGTAGAAGTTGTGCATTTGAACTAAAAAAACACTCTAATGAAATGTATTTGAAAGTCCTTTTCAAAGTTTATGAATGACTCACATTGGATTCAGGTTATTTGCTTTTTTGTCACTTATGTTTCTCCATTTATAAAAAGTATGTAAAATTTACCCTTTGCTATTTTGGATAGCATTTTGATAGCAAGATATACAAACCAAGATTTTATGGAATTTAAAACCATATTCTTTGCATTTCAGTTTTTAAATTATAAACAATGAGGTAATTATAAGTTTCAAAAAAAAGTGTTTTTTGGGAAGTGTTATTAATTTGTAATTATAATTTGACTATGAATGGTGAGTACTTCCTTGAGAGGCCACATTAATTTCTATGTTTGCTTTTAATTAGATAATGCTTTCTGAAATAAATAAAAAATATTCTGGAAAAGGAAAACCAAATGCCTTGATGGTACATCAAAAACAACCCTAAATTGATTATGTCAATGGAAATAAAAATATTAAAAAAGTATTGTCAGTGACTGTTCAAGTATCCATGACTGTTCCCTCTGGAGTCTCTTTTGTATCTTGTATTTTTCCATTCACCTACCTATGTCTGGACCATTTCCCTGCCCATTTTTCTGTTGAATGGAAAGCAGAGTATGGTAGGAGAAATAAAATGAAGTAAAGTTCAAATCCCTCCTTTTGGCTACTTGTAAGCAATTGGAGGAAGTGGTTTAGAGAAAGTTTTAATAGCAGGTACTAAGGTTTACAGAATATTAATGATTTTAATTTGCCCACATTATTCCACGAATAGGGGTAGCTGAGGGTTAAGTGACTGACCAATGGCATCTAAAGTATATTTCTGGATGAGAATAATTCCTACCCTCAACTAAAAAACTAGCAGTAAGTAAAAACAACTCATAAGCAGGTGGCTTTGGATTATAAACAAAAATCACTCTTTCTAATTGGCTGGATAAGCTGGTATTCTGTTTGAACTTTTAATAGAACCTCAATCTAAATATCAGAACAAGGACTTGCCTTTAAATGAAAATGCTTTAGAGTGCTGAACATTCTTTTTGTAGTTTATTCAAACTTCTCTGAATTGTTAAGGTTCTGTCATGGCCATGAGCAGTGAAAGAAATATGAGGAGGAAGAAAATAAATATGTAATTTAGAATTTGTTCAAGATCCAAGAGTTAACTCCCTTTATTCAAGAAAGTTGAGTCATGGGGAAACCACAGGTGGTCAGGGAGTGGGTGAACCATGACACATCTGTTTCTCATAAAACCAGACTGTGCCATTCTAGAGCCTTTACTTTTCTGAATGAAATACATTCATGTGTGAACATGTCAGACCTGGTGCAGGAAAAACATTAATTTTCCCTGGCACACCATGCACTTATGATTTATTTGCCTAAATGCAATACTTGGGCCTTCTTGCTCCCTCTAAACATATTTACCACTTACATTTACTGAGTTCTCCTGGCAAGTTTGTGGTCTCAACAGGGGCTGGTTTTTCTAATACAATGTGCTCTCCATTATGAAAATCTGTTTACAAGCTCTTCAGGAACATTTGCCTGACTTAATGAGATTTTCACCCAAACTAATTATTAAATGCATTTTTATTAATATGGGTCTTGTCTCTCCTGGTGAAGAAACAAACAACAGCTTAAAAACTCAAGCCATGAAAGAGTGAGGCGTAGGAATTTAATATTCTCTGTTATTATAGTTGAACTTAAAGCCATCAGTGCTTCTCAAAATGTAATGGACATTCGAACCATTCACAGATCTCATTAAAATGAAGATTCTGATTCAGTAGGTCTGGGGTAACGGCTCAAGATTTATAACAGGCTGCCAAGTAATGCTCTAACAAGCTGTTGGTCTATAAAAACAACTCTTGAGTAAAGAGAACTCTAGGGGTAGTTTCTTTACAAGAAGGTTACAGTCAGCCAGGTGATATGGAAGCCACGCTGAGTTTATCTCAGCTTGCCTCTACCTTTCTTTCCAGTTTTTGTGAGTATTTGCACTTAGGAAAAAGTTGAAATGCAAAAGACTGCACATCAACTGTATCAAAGTACATGGACAGCAACTACTTTCCCAACTCCCAAATCATTCCCCCTCTTCCTCTTTGCTCTTTCTGTTGTCCTCAAGGCCATTTTATTCTTAACAAGCTATTTTATACTTTTAAGAAATGTGTAGACTAGACAGTACAAAAGATTGAGGATTTTCTAATGTAGGATTTTCTAAGGAAAGAGTGATGTGAAGTGTTAGTCCCTCTGAACTACAATTTGGAAGAGCTGACCCTTTTCTTACTCCATCTCTCTCTGCTTAAGGGAAAGTCATTTCTTTACCTATAAACTGGTATGATCTTACTCTACCATTTAATAACCCTGTTGATAGTGTCCAACAAGTTCGAATTATGTAGGACAGCATTTGGAAACACTTTTTAAATCCTTATATGTTATTATTTTAAGACATACAAACAATGGCAATTCATGTGCTATGTAGCTAACTAGATTATGCTATCATTGAGAACAGGAATTATATTATACTTCCATTTTTATAACCTTGTACCTTAAGTCATGTAGTCCAATGTTAGGTATCATAATATTCTAAAAAAATTCAGATGATGAATAAATTGATTGAAAAAGAAATTAAGTTACAGTATTTAATGCTGACATTTGATCCTATTGTTTAAGTTGCTATCATAAAATAGAAGGTACTAAAACTAGCACAGAGGTTCTGTTTTTGTGTCATGGGCCATTTTGGCAGTCCATTAAGCCTGAAGAACCATTTTTTTCAAAATGCATAAAAATAAAGATATTACAATGAAAAATAATTATGTAAAAACAGTTAACAAAACATTAAAATAAGTATTAATACACTAAATAACAAGGTCTAGCATCATGTCAAGTAGCTAACATAATTTTGAAGTAGTGATGAATACAAATGATATATTTAAAAATATTCTACAGGGGTGCCTGGTTGGCTCAGTCAATTAAACATCTGACTTTTGATCTCTGCTCAGGTCTTGATCTCAGGGTCATGAGTTCAAGTCCCATTAGGGGTAGAGACTACTCAAAAAACATAATAAAATGAAATTTTAAAAAATCCATGATTTCTATTAGTGGCCAATAATGCAATGAATTGTTGCTTATATTCATAATTAAGAATGTATCAAATATCAGAGTTAGTGAAAATAAAGATCTATCTTTTTCTATCTAAGTTCTGGACCTTAGGTTATAAACCCTTGAACTAGGGACAGGTAAATAGTAGAATGACAAAACCACATGATCTTTAAGAGACCTCAAAATCCATACTCTTGTCTCCTTTGATACAAGGTTTACAATACAACATACCATCTTTTGTTACTATAATTAAGAGGATTTGCAGTTCTGCTAGGTAGAACTAATAAGTCATTTTATCACTTTGCGCAATAACCATAGGTCTATATAACATATGGTATGTATTAGTTTGGTATAGTGTAATATAAAAGGATGCTGCATTGGATCTTAATTTATTACCAAAAAATGGAAATTTCTAACATTTTTCCTTACTCTTATATTCAAAATTATATTAATATTACTTTGAAAGAAAAGATGGTGCTCCAAGATTCTGCTTTTTAAAAAGCATTTAGCTAAATGTGTCCAATGTAGTTGTTGAAGAGCAAAGATAAACAATTCTAAGTGTCTTTATTAAAAGCAGTGCAAACCTTGTTTTCTTTTACCATTGCTTCATATTTAGTTCAATGACAGCTACCATTAGTATCTGTCAGCAGATCCCTGACAGAGGGGGGAAACAGTGACTCACCCTTGATCACTGGCATGTCTACTCTGGTTCATCTGAACTGCCTCCCAATGCTTTTAGAAACAAGGTAGATGTTTGACAAGTCCCACTGAGAAAATCAAGAGAAAGAGAAGAGCCAATATCAAGGAACCAGGTCTTAGGGCAAGTAAACAATAATGCAGAATTTTAAATAAAGTGGCAATCAGAAGCAAAGGGAATGATCTTGGTGAAATTAGTTTATGTCATGTATTTCGGGGCTGAGGTATTCCACAGAATTTTGCCACAGATTTGCAGAAAAGTTTCATTAATGCCATTGTTGTGGATTGAACTGAGTCCCTCCACCCCAAAGATATGTTGATACCCTAACCTACTTGTATCTATCTGTGAATGTCACCTTATTTGGGAGTAGTCTTTACAGATGTAATATAGTGAAGATGAGGTTACACGGGATTAGAGTTGGGCTCTGGATCCAATGACTGGTGTCCTTATAAGGAGAGAAACAACTGGAGCCAGGAACAGAGAGCTACCAAGGGAGACGTGGGGAAGAGTCATGTGGCGGCAGAGGCAGAGTGCAGTGATGCACCTGTAAACCAAGGAATGCCTGAGGTTGGTGGGAACCAAGCTAGGTAGAGGCAAGGAAGGATTCTTCCTTGGAGATATCAAAGGAATAGGACCTTCTGACATTTTGATGTCAGACTTCTGGCCTCCAGAACTGTGAAAGAATAAATTTCTGTTGTTTTAAACCACGCAGTTTGCGGTCATTTGTTATGGCAGCCCTAGAAAATGAATATAACCACCTCCTTTAAAAAGAGTTGGAAATTCGCAATGCTTGGCATCAGGGTGACACTTAATTTCTGTCTCAAAAAGTTGTTTTAATTCCAAAGTAATATAAACTCAGTTTAAAGACAGCATGGCTGCAACATTCTCACAAATATAAGGTTAAAATTTAGGAAGGTGAAGTCACAAGTACATTAGCCTTGACCACTGCCATGATTGAATGACAGTGCTAAACAGTGGCAGTGGCTCCTAGAAATTGTAATGAGTGTGAAAGTTACATACATTTACTTGATTTAATCATGTAATTTTGTATTGATCTGGTACTACAATGAACTGCTAAGTCTGGAGAGCATAATTCAAGCAATTAAGTGATTACAGGTGACAAAAGAAGTATGGAGTACCCAGTGATTTCCCAACAGATCTTTTCAGTTTTAAGGAGCGTTTGAGCACATCGAAATGCACATAGTTTCCATAATTTCTCTCATTGCTGGACTTTTAAGTGGCAAAGCAATAAGACAAATGCAAGAGAAACAGACACAGAAAAGCTGAGTCATTGGATTAAAAGGTCCCGAGATTTTCAAAAACAATATAAATACACTCATTGAGAACAGCCCCCAAATCAGAATTTCTGGGACGAATTTTCCTTCTCTGTATTTTACCTCATCACCTCCTCTCCATAAATCCATAACCCTCCTATCTCCCATTTTTCAACAGCCTGTTCCTAACTCATGTTCCCCCCCAAAATCTTCCCCAGTGTAGCTGTAGAATTCCTCAGCAGGGACGGTGTCCCTATGCCTTTCTTCTTATTTTTTATTATCGAGATACAGATAAAGATATAAATATAGATACAGATATTTGCATTTCCTCTCTCATCTGACTCTGAAGTTTGGTGTGGCCATATGACATGCTCTGGCCAATGAAATGTGAGCAGAACTGGCGTGTCATTTCTGGGAGAAAATTTTAAGTGCCATTGCATGACCTACCTGCATCTCTCTCTCCTCCCCTAGTGATTGTGGAAGCATATATTAGCATGGATCATGCCTTAGTCTGAGTCTCACAGGGATTACAATGAGCCTGACTCCTGTAGATGTGAAGCATGAGGGAAATAAGCTTCCATGATTCAAGCCACTGAGATTTAGGCCTTTGTTTTTCTTTTGCTATTGCAGCAAAACCTAGCTTATCATACAAGATACAATAATAAACATTCACACTGCTTTATTTCCAATCTGAGCTTATTTCCATCTCAGTTAATACTTCTCCATAAAAGTACTGGGTGTTATACTCAACAAATCATTGAACATTGCATCAAGGACTAATTATGTACTATACAGTGGCTAACAGAACATAATAAAAAAATACTTTTCCATAAAATAGGCAAGGTTTAGATTAGAATTACTGGTTCACCAAGTGGAAAGCTAAGGCTTAGTGGTATAGATCTGGTAAAAATACAAACTAGAGAGTTGAATCCAGTCCAGCATTCTTTCCTTTATAAGTTGTTTGTAATAGATTTAATGTGACTATAAGCATGGTCCTAATAGCAAGGGACAGGATCTGGATTTTTTTTTTTAAAAGATTTTATTTAATTATTTGTCAGAGAGAGAGAGGGAGAGAGAGCAAGCACAGGCAGACAGAATGGCAGGCAGAGGCAGAGGGAGAAGCAGGCTCCCTGATGAGCAAGGAGCCCGATGCGGGACTCGATCCCAGGACACTGGGATCATGACCTGAGCCGAAGGCAGCTGCTTAACCAACTGAGCCACCCAGGCGTCCCCAGGATCTGGATTTTAAGAAGGCATATGGTTATTGCAGAATAATGGTATGGTTACTATTAAAGATGTTAGTAAATTGAATTTGTGAAATTGCCATTATGTTCTGTTTTCATCCATTACGTTGTATAATAAAAAATAAAAATAAAAGGGATTTATATTTACTACAAATTTATTTAAAAATTTGAATTCTGAAGCTGTATGGTAATGTTAGATTAAATTCCATTAAAATTCTATTAACATAATTGAATTACATTTTAATGACTAAAATAATGAAAAATGCTTAATAAAATGCACTATTTATATTCTTAAAGATTTCATTAATTGGATTGAATAGTATTTGGACTTATTACTAGTAGAAAAAAACTACTGCCTACTTAATAATGTTTTCATGCCAATAGTTACACTTCTTTCCATACTTTTTGGTCTTTAAATCTTTTTTTTTTTTAAGATTTTATTTATTTATTTGACAAAGAGAGAGAGAGTATTAGTGGTGTGGGAGGAGCAGACGGAGAAGGAGAATCAGGCTCCCCACTGAGGAACCAGACATGGGGTTTGATCCCAGGACCCCAGGATCATGACTGAGCTGAAGGCAGACGCTTAACCAACTGAGCCACCCAGGCACCCCTAGTCTTTAAATCTTCTAGTGACTGCTGCAACATTACCTAAAAGTCAGGAGTGCATTTCAGATAAAATACAACTAAAATGGTTAAAATGAACAAATGTTTTTGAAGAATTTTATGGGAAGTCAGACAGAGTAGCCTTTAACATGGACAATTTCAAGATAAAAACGTTATTGGTTGGTTTCACCCTAAAAAGAGTTTTATATTCCAGCTTTGTTGACTGATTTTTTTTTTTTTTCAAAGAAGCAGGAATATTTCAGGTTTCTTTTAGCTACAGTGTAAGGGGCATGGAAATAAGCAGACGCCCACACTCCTTAGGTCTGAAAGATATCCGCAGACTTGGGGCAAATCAGACAGCTGCACTCTACTGAGTACATTATGTTCATTTCTGCATTTGGATTTCATTTGAAGTCTCTCTTGAAAATTCCATCTCAAGGGCACGGCCTCAAAAGACCACCACTGCTACTTGTTCCTAAATGTCCCTGCGATGCCCAAACTCAGCTTACCTGCTCATTGGGAAGAGTAGTTTTTTAATAAAATCATTGAGTTCATGTATAACAGTTATTGCATTTAAATGAAAAGTATTAATTTATATTAGTAACAAAAGCATATCACCACCAAATCATAAATAGAAATAACCAGATATCAGTCCATGAACTACCTGGAAATCTTGAGCAAATCGTACTTAGAGAACTGTGGTTATTTATATCAGATACTGCAAAGAAAGCTGATCTGTAGGACAGCTGATATAAATAGCAGCAGAAAGAGGAGCAGGGAAAGTCACATTTGTGTATGTGAACAGATCAAGTAGAACTTTTGCAACCCTATGAACTTGAAAACTACTTCCAAGATTGCATTACAACAGCATCCATTATACAAGGGAGGTTTTACTGCACTGTTTTAAGAGAAATACAAATTCTCTGGTGATCCTTGAACTGTGCTGCATTAAATATTCAAATAACCTACTACAACGAAGGATACTGAAGCTATCTGCTAATCAGCCTTGCACCATTACTCTACCCCTAGGGAGATTTCATTACTCACCCTGCACCCCCACCCAGATCACTCTAGATTATTTGACAACCAAGTCTAAAATTCACTCACAGTTCTTCCTTATTGCATAAAAGTAGTTGAGAGCCAGCGGCAGCTATGGGCTGAATGGCAGAGCATGAGAGGGTGGGGTGGCAAAAGGATGGGGTGTGAGGGTATGGGATAGTTCTTTAACCAGATGGTATTAAGTTGCCCCTAAAACTAAAAGAGAAGATATATCCTTCAGAGTTAGAGGTTAATGAAGTTGGGTTTGTCTGCTTCTCTAGCAACTGCCACATTTCCCATTTTTTCCTGATGAACCCTGTTTGGGTTTTGGTTTTTTCCCACATCTGTAAGTCTTCTTAAAAAGTTCTTTCATTCCTACCTCAGCTGCATGGGATAAACTAAGTTTACTTTCATTTTGTGGTTTTATAACTTATGAAGACCATAATGACATCTTCTAGGGTGTGCTTTCCCTATTCTAATGCTCCAAAGTTTTGCTACTTAAAGTGAGGTCTGTGGCTCAGAAGCATCAGTATCACTTGGGAACTTGTTAGAAATGCAAATTCTCATCAACTCCATCCTACTGACCTACTACAACAGAACCTGCATTTTAGCAAGAGTCCACGAGATTCATATGATCATATATCTTCAAGAAACAATGCCCTAAGAGACATTTGAACTCTTGCTTCTGCACCTGAGAGACTTAGTATCATGCACTGTTGGGATTCTCTTGCAGGCTGCCTCCTGAGGGAGGTAAAAAGTCCAGAAGCACCATTCTTTCAATTAAACCAGTATTTCTGGTTATCCATTACTATTAGAAAGGACACAGGAAAGGAAATATTATGTGATCTCGTGACTTTTGAGACCTTAACAATGGAACTCCCTTTGAGAACACATTACTGGAAAATCTTACATCCAAGTTCAAGCCAGACAAGGTTCAACTCACTGCCAACTCAACTTTCCTGAACATCCGGACTCTATCTCCCATTCTCAGAGAAAAGACAAGTACATCACTGACTCCACCCAAACTTGCATCAGAGACTCTCTTCCCTAACTCACTGGTAACCAATATCATCCTCACATTTTTAAGTTCGTCCAAAGAGAAAGTTCTTTAGTGCTATCTCAGCTACAAGTTTCATTATACTCTGAGCCTTGGAACATGACCGCCTTCATCATCAAAAATCCTGGAACATTTCCTAGGTTTCCATTCTCAGAGAAACTCAATTCCAGCATCAATCACAATTAGAGGAAAGGGGAAAGGATTGAACAAGGACACAAGAGCTGGCAGGAATTAGCAGCTAAACCTCTGGGGTTCTACCTAGAGTTCTAGGTATAAGATGGCACCAGTAGCTTGTTGAAGCTTTCAGCATACTCTTCTACTTCCTAGACTCTTTTCCTTCTGTTTGTATAACTGTGTTTGGAAAAGTCTTCACCTGCCCTTTGATCCTCTCTTAGAATTTCATCTCCCTTATGGATTGGGTAAACATGGCTGTATCTTCCAACTACAAACACTGTCATGAAACCATTACTTATACTTGGTCTTTCATCAAGAATCTCATTTTGACTGTGAAGTCTGTAACAGTCTTCATCTACTCAGATGACCTCTGCAAACTGATTCATAGACTCTACTTCATAGACTACGACAGCTGCCCATGACGAATTTATCACTTGTGGAGAATTTCCAGTTACTCACTAGTTGTAGAATCAAGACAATTGATCCTGGAAGTTACTCTGAGTTTCTTTCCTCTTCTCAAAGTGATTCAGGCTTGGTCTCCCTTAACATCCTTCCCCAATCTGCTTCATTACTAAATCATTCATTTCCTAAGAGAATGTCCTCTTATTCATCTAGTATTTCTAGTGCCTTGAAGTGGCAAATAAGAGGTACTCAATAAATATTTATTTACTTATTTATTTGAGAGAGATAGAGAGAGAGAGAGAGGGAGCAATGGAGAAAAAGTATGAGAGGGGGAAAGGGAGAGAGAAGCAAACTCCCCTGCTGAGCAGGGAGCTGATGTGGGGCTTGATCCCAGGACCCTGAGAGCCACACAGGAGCCCCTCAATAAATACTTCTTAACTGAAGATAACTGGGATGAAAAAACTAGGGTTGCTTTCTACAGATGCTATTATAGCCAGGAAAGACACTGAAACTTACTGAGAAGGTTATGGGACTACGGTCTTAAAAATTTAGAAAAACTATTTCTTCAGTAAGTACTTCAGTATTTTGGTGGCTCACACCTTGATTTCAATCAGGTGAGACCCAGGGCACAAAACCCAGATAAGTTGTGCCTACCACCTGACCCACACAAACTGTGAGATGATAAGTTTATGTTGTTTGGAGCCAGTACATTTGTGGTAATTTGTTATACTGCAAGATATTACTAATACAACTGATTACTAATACAACAGCTTTGGCTTCTAGTGCTGTAAATATTCTTAAAATACAAGAGTTAATTTTATTTTTCTCATTTTAAAGATTTATTGTATATGAAGCAGACTCTGAATGACTTCAATTCCGGGGACCAAAAAATTGTTAGTAGAAGAGCTGCTGTGAGAATTAATAGCTTCTCAGCCCAAAGTTCTCGGCTCACTGAACATACCATCTGTAGCTCTGTTGCCTTCTCTGATAGAGAAACAAATTGTTTAGGAGGCTATGATTTTCTATGTTATGTTTGTAAGAGTGGTGTCTATATTATCATTCCTAAGAAAGAGTAAGTTTAAACATGAAATTTTGTAAAGCAACAAAGACTCAGAGTTTCCGTTATGAAATCAAAGAAGTTCAGAAGCAGCAGAGACTCAGCAGAGTAAAACCAAAGTGAGCAGCAGCAAAGCCACTGATAGAACAGGATGTGGTAACGTTTACATTTTTTCTCTTGTGTCTTATTTATTGGTCCCACACAGCACCTCACAAATGGTGGCTTCAGTCCCTCAGATGGTAGCACCTAGTGTCAGGCTTTTTCAGCAGACTTACTCTGTGGAATTATCCACAATTACACACTCTTGCAGTTCTTATATTAATCCCTAATTTCTTTTTAAAATGTTTTAAATATTTTATTTTTTAGAACAGCTGTAGGTCTACAGCAATATTGAGCAGAAAGCAGAGATTTCCCATATAGGTTTTGCTCACACGATAACCTCCCCCACTATTAACATCACCCCCCAGAGTGGTACATTTGTTCCAATCGATGAACCCACACTGATACATCATTATCCCCAGAAGCCCACAGTTATATTAAAGTTCACTCTTAGTGTTGTACATGCAATAGGTTTTGATAAACGTTTAATGTCATATATCCATCGTGACAGTAACATACAGAAGTTTCCCTGCCCTAAAAATCCTCTGCCCTATTTGTCCTTCATTCCCTGCAACCCCTAGCAACCACTGATCTTTTTAGTGTCTCATAGTTTTGCCTTTTCCAAAATGTCATAAAATGGGAATCATACAGTATGTAGCCTTTTCATATTGGTTTCTCTCATCTAGTAATATGCACTTAACTTTCCTCCATGTCTTTTTATGCCTTGTTAGCTCATTTCTTTTTAATAGTGAGTAATATTCTGGTGCCAGCATGTACTACAGTTATCTGAAGGATACCTCAGCTACCTACTGATAGATATCCCGGTTGCCCTAATTCCTTTAAAAAAAAAATTTTTTTTCTGTGCGACCATGCAAGTTCTCATAGTTTAACCATGGAAAGTAACATAATAAATCCAAGAGCAAAAAGAAAAAAAATGAAGAAAAATAAGATATTCCAAGAAATATGTGAATTGAAATTCTTACCAATTTATTTGCATCGTGTTTTGGATATATTGAAAAAAATCTTAAATGGCTACAGTTGAGAACCTAAAATTAAATATAACATCTTGGTATATTAATAGTCATTTAAAGAATAAAATTGTATTACACACAAAAATATCTGAATTCTATAACAGAATGAAGACTCTGAGAATTGAAAGCAGCCCTAGAACTCCTCCTCCAGGTGAGTGAGGCTTCAGGTGCCAGAGGTTGTTTGGATCTGAAGGACGTGAAGGGTCAGTGTCTTCAGTCCTCTTGCATTGACAGATTATTTTTGCTCTCTAAGCTATGTTTCAAACTTTTTCACCCAGATTTTAAATAATACATGTTATGTTCTCCATCTCCTTCCCCCCTCCCAAGACCCCATCTCTCTCATAACCCTACTATAACACCCACAGGATAAGAGACACCCTCCTACACTTACCCACACTTTCCCTCAGACCCCCTCAGAAAGCTGCTTTTAACTCTGATTAGTCTAGTGGCTTCCAAAAAGGAAAGAAAGTCATATATATTTTCTGGAAGCCCTCTGAATCCAAAGGCAGACACTGTGTCTTAATCATCTTTGTGAGCCCCGTAAAGACCGTGCCCTTTGGAGATTATATGTTAACTCCTTACCTAGGTTTCTCAAGTCTAAAGAAGAAAAAGAGAACATGTGACCCAATTACTTTTGAAAACATTTTAGAGCTGAAAAACTAAAAGACCAAAGCACTGATTTCCAGTTCAGAGTTTGCTGACCACTGGGTTGTTTTAAATGAACCTAAAGGGTACAAAATAATCAAACTGCTCTCACTTTTTTCACTTTCCTATTTTCCCCTTGGGATTTTTTTCCTTCTCCTTCTCACTGCAGTTTGAGGAGAAAGTGAAAAAAAAAAATGTTCTTGTTGGGGTAGGGATGTGAAGTCCCTTTCCTGAAATTCATTTACCCCTTCTTCCTTAGTAGCAGACTACCATATTCTTGAGAGCAGCCCCTCGTATAGATGAGGAGGGGGAAGTGGAAAAAAAATGAGGCTTTAAAAGAGGGTTGGCTTAGCTTGGTGGTGTACTTCTTGCCCTGCTCCTCCTTTCTCTGTCTTCACACCTGAAATGTACATTTTGGTGAGAGCTTCTTCAGCCATTTTGAACCGTGAGGCAAACTTGAAGATAGAAACCACACACTAAAGATAGTAGGTGAAAAAGAAACAAGGAGACTGGATCACTGATTATGAAATGACCACACTGGGGCTAGAGTGCCAACACCCAGAACTCATGTATAGGAGAGAAAAACAAACATCTATCTAAGTTTAAAGTTACTATTATTTGGGATAGCTATTACATACAGCCAAGTCTAATTGATAAAAATTCTTAGATTCACTTCTAAATGACAGCTGTTCTACCTTCTGTGGCCCTTCTAGGTACATCGTGCTTTTCCCATGCTGTATGCGCCAGACAAATCTGGTGGCTTTCATTGGACAGGATGACAGAAGCTAGTTAGCACCACATGTGCTACACTTTCCCACCTATCCCCTCATTTGCACTTAAAATTTTCATATGCCTTTTTACTACATTATCTATTTCTTCTAGTCCTGCAGGAATCTGAATGTAGAGCTAGGATTAAAAGAGCTAACAAGTCCTTCCTTCTCAGCATCACATATGCCGAGTCATACATAGCATCAGAAAGAAAAGCACTTAATCAGAAATCTATGAAGACGGAGAAGATTTTAAAAATGCTTCTAAAGGACATAAAAGACAACCAGAAAAAATAGAACCACTTACCATGTTCTTGGATAGGAACCTCACTGTAGAGACATTCATCTTCTCAAAGCTAATTTGTAACTGTAATGGCACCCCAAAAGAAATCAATATTTATTTTCCAGAATGAAATACAATTATGCTAAGGTTTATATAGAAAAATAAATAAACAAGAACACCCAGGAAAATTCAGGAAACAAGAATGAGGAATGAGTAACTCCACCACATAAAACACCATAAGGCCTCAGTAATGAAACCAATATGGAACTATTACATGAACAGAGATGTGAGTTTAAGGAAAAAAAATTTCTGAGCTTCAGAAATAGACTCTTAAAAAACCCAGAATTTGGTATATGATAAAAGTGGCATTTCATATTCATGGAGAAAAGATGGAGGATACAGTAAGTGTTATTGAGAAAACCAGATAGCCATAAGGATAAAAAGTTGAATCTCTATCTTACACATACACCAAAAAATTTTTCAAAGGATCAGACTAAATGTAATAAAAAATAGTAAAAGTACTAGAATAAAGGATATGAGAACTCTTTTTATAATTTTAAAGTAGAGAAAGGCTTTTCTGTTACACAAAATCTAGAAGCCATAAAAGAAAAATTGATAAATTAGGCCATATGTTAAAGAAAAATAAAATTCTAAATAGTTTTTAAAAAACTATAAAGAAAGTCAATACATATGAAAAATATTTACAATTCAAGTAACCTAAAGAGGACTAGTTTCCTTGGTATACAGGTAGCTCCTATAAAATACTCATTTACCCAATTCTATTTAAAGTAATAAGACAAAATCTAGCAACCCAATGAAACTTGGTCACAGTCTAAGAACAGTTAATATAAATTCTAAAAAATACAAATAGCTCCTAAATACATGAAGTAAGTTCTCATTCATAATAAAAGAAATGCAACCTCATTTTTCACTTAGGATACTGGCTAAATTCCAAGAGTTTGCTAACATACTATTGACAACGCCAAAGAAAAAGAGGCCCTCTCCATATTGTTGATGGAAGTAAAATTGTTAGAATTCCATCAAAGACAATTTGGTAGTTTCTTTTAAAATTACATACTCATAAACCCTTTGACTCAACATTTCCACTTTTGGTTTTTGCCCTACAAATATACTAACCAATGTACACAAAGACAGGCATACAAGATTATTTATTGCAACATTATCTGTAATAGCCAAAGAGCTGGATTCCTCTGTCTTTTGATGGGAGACTAATTAAAAACTATAGTATACCCATTAAATAAAATGATACACAGCTCTAAAAAATCATGAGAGAGTTCTTTCTGTACTGATGTGGGAAAATCTGTATAATACATTAAGTGAAAAAAGAAACATTGCATAATACTTACAGTATATTACAATTCTGTGTAAAAAAAAATGGGAATATACTCAGAGGTAAATGGTTCACTCTATACCTTTGTATACTTTTTGATGTTTGGATCTTTAAAATATATTACCTAGTCAAAAATTAAATAATTTTTCATAAAGTAAAGGAAAGAATATGGATACATGTCATTGAGATCTCTACAAATCTAGAAACCTGTGTAATTCTGTCCTAGAAGATTAAAGAAGAAAAAAAAGTAAAAAACGAATTAAAAAAGAAAGTTTTTTCTTTCCTTGTCTTAAAAATCTTGATGCTTCTGAATACATTCACCAAGAGAAGAGTTGATACAACCTCATTCCCTATTTAGCTAATTCTCAGGGAGCAGTATCAGTACCTAATGAAAGGATATTCCTTTTCTCTAGGACAGGGAGATCTGACAACATTCATCCAGTGAGATTTCAAAATTACTATGGACCAGTGACTGCAATGAGGCTCTCACTGTCACCTTTTTTTTGAATGGAGTGTTCACTGTGGCTATCCTGTCCCTATTTCACAATTATGTGTTGGGAGATTGTTTGTCATGGGGGAGGATTACACAACTTGTCTCTTAAATTTACAAGGTTTCAGGTCAGGAGAAGCTGCATCTAGAACTGACATAAATCAGAAAATCCTGGACTTTGATTCCATAAATTAATGAGAATTCTAGGATATCTGGGGAAGAGAGATTATTAGAATTAAGGTATTTTGTGTGTGGAAGTCATGTGAGTAATTGTGACCTAGAAGGTGAAGTGTGGCAGACTGCATTATTGTTCCCAATTCCCCACTTTTTTCCACAGCTATCCCATATTCCAAGTCACTATGCAGAACCTCCCAGTAGAATGAAAGAATATTTTTTTCCCCTCATTGATGTTAGACTTACTCATGTGATTTGCTTTGACCAGTACAATGTTTGCAGAAGTACATAAGCAGAGGGTTAAAAGATTCTTGTCTGGTTGGGCTTTGGCACATTTACTCTGCCTTTTACCATGAAAAAACAATGCCTTAGATAGCTTCTGGTCTGAGAAAGATGAAATAAAGGTGAAGTCAACTTAGATCAAATATTCAACTTAAAGCCATACCTTGCTGAGGGCAGTTTAGATCATCAAAATTTCAACTGGCCCTAACCCATGTGTGAGGAAGAAATGCTTCCTGAATGCTCCTGGGGATTAGGTAATCTATTATCCAATATTATTGTGGTAACAGCTAAGAGCTAATTAGTACCAATTCAGGAATCTGAAGAATTATTGAAGGAGTAATAGTTGCTAGAAATTGATTCCAACTTATTTCAGGGGCAATTGTTGGGAAGTTATTGCTACTCAGTACATGTCTACGAATGTCCAAAAAGATCCAGAAAAACTGTGAAACCAACTGACTGCTTCACAGAAAATGACAGGGATATCCTCTGAGAGGGAAGGGGCCCTAAGTACATAAATGCTATCATTAACTTTACATGTGAAAATATTTTATTTAATATTAAGAACAATGTTTTAAAACTATGAAATGAAAATCTTGAACAAAAACTGGAAATTATTACCTCAGAGATGGGCTTGACATTTCCTGCACTTATTATTGCCCTATAAATCTTGGTCAAGATGAAAAGTAGAAATCTCCAATTCATGAGCTAAAAGTGACTCTACGTGAGATGTTACTGCTCAGAACAACTGATGGCTCATCCCTCCTCTGCCCCCATGGCAGGTCATAATGAGACCCCACTGTACTACATACAGAACATGATCCATTCACAGTTAAACACGGATGTTTACATCAGCCCCATTTCAAGAAAGCTTTTCCATGTGTAAGGACTGAATTGTTGTAGTAGTTAACCAGCTGATGAGTATTTTGAAAAGAAACTACTTTTCCTGCAGGCCATGAGTAAGTGTGATCTGAACAGCTTACCCTTAATCAACATGCCACAGAACGTAAGGCCTTCGTTCTGTCTTTACTATTTTTAAAAAAGATTTTATTTATTTATTTGAGAGAGACAGAGAGAGCAAGCATGAGCCGTGGGGAGGGTCAGAGGGAGAGGAAGAAGCAGACTCCCCACGAAGCAGGGAGCTCAGTCCCAGGACTCTGAGGATCATGACCTCTCTTTTTATATCCTATCTCTATCTTAGCTAGGGCTGCTTTGACAAATTATCATAGACTGGGTAGCTTATATAAGAGACATTTATTTCTCATAGTTTTGGAGGCTGGAAGTCCAAGATCAAGGTGTTGGGACATCCAGAGGGCCTGGTTCACAGATGGTCGTCTTCTCACTTTATCCTGATATGGTGGAGAGCAGAGAGCCAGAGGGAACTCTCATGTCTCTTCTCATAAGTGCACTTGATTCCATTCAAGAGTGCTCTACCCATATAACCTGATTATCTCCCAAAGGCCCCACTTCCTAATATCACCACATTGGGGGTTAGGATTTAAACATACATATTTCGGGAGAACATAGTCTGTAACATTCTCTTAATTTTATTCCTCCCTGGTTTTTTTCCCCTTTAATCACAAAACAGAATTAAATTCAGAGAGAAAGAGAGAGAGAGTGTGTGTGTGTATAAAATAACATTTCATAATCTATTCTCTATTGCTTCTTTTTTTTAGGCATGAGGCTAATGCCACAAGCTTTTACTATATTTAGAAAAGAAAAACGTAACTGAAAATAAGAGTAAATCATTCAAAATGAATAAGATTTTAAACACATTATAATTCTTCAATGGCAGCATTTGGACCCACTGCCCAAGCCAGTTTTAACCCAACCAAGATGCTGGAAGGCAGAGCACACCATTGTGCCCATCAGGCCAGTGAGGGCTATGGAGCCCAGGGCTCCCCGACTCCGCTTGCTGGGCTCTCTTGTGTAACAACCATAAGCATAAAGAACTTGTCCAACAATCCAGGCCAAGGCTAGGCCAGAAACTATACCTGGGCGGTAAACACCTCCAACAGCTAGGAAAAATAAGAAGGGTGGTTACACTTTCAATGTGTCCTGGTGGGCGCGCTGAACGTGGTTGAAAAGGTGCCCGTTTTCGGGTCCATGCTGTACATGGTAGGATACTTCACTTGGTACTTCTTTCGGGCCTTGGAAACGCTGATGATTAGATGAGCTACCATTATGAAGCTGGCAGCACAGGTCAGAAACACAAAACCACGTTCCTTAAGAGAGGATAGTCGTGCTGGCTCAGGATCACTGCTGCTCAGCCGCTGCCCACCACACTGCTTTCTAATCACCCTGTCACCTCCCCTTATTTGCAACCCCTGCACTGGCCAGTCACCTTTTGACAAGAATTTTAAAAGATGCCCTGTTTATTTTTAACAGTGAAATTTATGAAAACAAGTAATTTGTTGTGAGAAAGTGACAATATGGAAAACCAGATTTATCCGGAGTTTGTAAATTACCTTTTCTCTGATAAATTTAAGGGATCATGTTATTAAGTTAAAAAAATTATTTATCAAATTTCTTATTTTTTTTAGATTATGTGAGATGAAACCTTTTATATACAATAGATCTATGCATTCTGCATACAAATTACTTAGGAAATAGGGCATTTTTGGAAACTGTACTAAGAGATGACAATGATATATTCATTTTTGTTACATAATAAAATATCTGATAAATTATATCTAATTTTATGAATTGTTTTCACTGTAAAATTCAAATATACTAATATAAATGGGCTTCCTGCTAAGAATAAAGATAAATAGGTTATACTATCTTTGGTAATTAAGAATGATTCTTATAGAAATTAATTTTTCCTCCCACACTTATTAAAGAAAAGTCAAGCCCACCATATATACTACTTTTAAATTAATCAGTGAAATCTGCCCCCCCCAAACCAGCAATCAGTATGATCAATTCAGTTTTGGGAAACATAGAAAAAAATGACTGCTACCTGAACTTCATTAAATATATTGAATTTATATATTTTTGGAATATATACTTATATATTGAGTTGACTATAACTCAGTGTTATTTTGTCACCAACTAGATTACAATATAATTTGATATTATATTAAAAAGACCCTTTGAGAAGATATCATGGTTCCTCTGTTGGATGATTTTTAAAGATATTTGTTTATTTATTTGAGAGAGAGAACATGTGGGGGGAGGGGTAGGAACAGAGGGAGAAGGAGGAAGAGAATCCCAAGCAGACTGAGTTGAGCATGGAGCTAGATGTGGGGCTCCATCCCATGACCCCAAGATCAAGGATCTAAGCAGAAACCAAACCTCTGCCACTCAGGTACCCCTCTGTTAGATGACTTTTTTAAAAACAAATTATGTCTAGGGGAAAAGTAGGGAAATTTTTTTAAGTAAAAATTCATCCTTATTTTAGTATTTAAGAAACCAATTTTAACATATTCTTTAAGATAAGTGGTTACTTTCATAATGGATGAATTAACACATTAGGATTATATTGAGTTGTTTAAATTTGTTAAATATAATCACGTTATAAGGTAAAACAAAACTCGTATTTCTGCTCTGAAATCTATGGTAAATTAAACACTATATTTTCTATTTGGCTTCCAATGCCTCTTTTTAATGAGGGAGAGCCACAGTGAGAGGGCACAGATGGACATTTTGCACAAGCATGAGCTGTTGCTTATTCATGAGTAAAATTACTCTCACCAAGTCTGTAAAGTAGTATGGTTTTCGTTCAGCACTGCCTCTCACTTCTCAGTGATGGCACTCAAGCAGTGTGGCCAAGGGGAACATGGGGCCATAAATCTCTCAACGGGGCAAACATTTTCTGTTTTGTCAGATGAAGTCTCTATTTCTCATTTTAAATTAACTTGTGTGTGTGTGTGTGTGTGTGTGTGTGTGTGTGTAAGACTAGAGTCAGAATGTCTCCTTAGGACAAAATGAACAAATTTCCAAGGCACTGGGTCACTAAGAAAGGTTTCCAGGGAGAGACTGTAACCACTCTGATGTTGTGTAGTCTAGGAAGTGCAGGAAGAGTACACAAAGACTAGACTATCCCACAGGTCATGAGGGAAATTCCCAGTTGCCTTTTAAATCTGATCTCCTAAATTACAAAATTAAGCTTTTGAATAAAAGTGGCCAAAGGAGTAAGAAGAGGAGGTAATCTTTCCTTGCTTTAAAAATAATAAATGACAACGTATGAGGTCTAAGCCATCTATTTAGTACATTTAAATATACTTATTTTTTCTGTATATGAATTAGTTTCATTTTCCCTTCTTGCTTTTCTCTTTTTTAAAGATTTTATTTATTTATTTGACAGAGAGAGAGAGAGAGCACAAGCAGGCAGAGCAGCAGAGGGAGAGGGAGAAGCAGGCTCCCTACTGAGCAGGGAGCCCGATGCGGGGATCCATCCCAGGACCGTGGGATCCTGACCTGAGCTGAAGGCATACACTTAACCGACTGAGCCACCCAGGCGCCCCTCCCATCTTGCTTTTAATGACAAAAAACATTTACTACCAATTTTCCTAGCATTCTTGGATTCATATTTTTTTAGGGATATACAGGTATTTTATATGGCTTAAATAAAAACAAGTAATTCCAAGTCTCTCTAAAATAATTACATGGCAACCAGGAAGAAAATATCTATATAAAATATATAAACATGTATAGATAAAAGACTTGCAAATAAGCCAGAGTTTCTAAATAAGAAATCATGTCAAAAGAAACCCAATTACTTAAAAACCATATTATAACATTAGCAGACAAAGGAAGTGCAGAAAATGTAATAGACCTTAATTTTAGCATAGTCACTTATGAACTCTCATTTGAAAAATGAATTCAAATTAGCTGGGATAGGCAAGTTCTCGTCTGCACTAAAATAGCATGAAGGGTTGTAAAGGGAAGGTAATGATGAATGGCAATGTATTGAATCACAGATTTTTTTTTTTTTTGCAAAAACGGTTCCAAAATCTAATGTATTCAAAGTATTTAAAATACCAAACTATTCATCCAATCACCTGAGATGAAAGAGAGGAAGGAAGGAAGAAAGGGAGAGAGGGAAAGAAGGAGGCAGAGAGGGAAGCAGCCAAGTTTTATGTGTGTCCTGCATATTTTTGTAGTTTGAGCATTAATCCAACAGTAAGCCCTAAAGGCCTATGGGACTCATAGTCTGTAACACATCTGATAACAAAGCATAATATATTAGACACATACCAAATTTTCTTCCCCTCATTTCTCATATTTTTGTCATATATAAAGTAACAGGAATATCAAGATTAATTACAGAATAAAGACAAGTAAAAATTGCCATTAGCAATGGTTAACATGTACTCAACTCTCATCATGTTCTGGGTGCTAAGATTTAAACTGGTCATTCTACTTAATCCTGAAATCAGTTCTAAGAGGGAAAGACTATTATTATTCACATTCTACAGATGAAGAAAACTCAATTTCTTTTCTATTAAGACAGCCAGTAAATTGTGAAGCTAAAACTGAAACAATGTCTTCCAAAATCGTGCTCCTTTCATTATATCACTTCACTAGTATTATTATTGTTATTTGTTGTTATAATTATTATCATGCTTCTGTTTATGGAGTTAACAGACAGGGAAACAAAAACACAAATGTAAGCAATACGGTTGAAGAGCTCTGCAAGAGAATAATCAGGGGTGCCTGGGTGGCTCAGTTGGTTAAGCATCTGTCTTCAGCTCAGGTCATGATCTCAGGGTCCTGGGTTCGAGCCCCACATCAGGTTCCCTCCTCAGCAGGGAGTCTGCCTCTCTTTCTCTCCTGCTCCTCCCCTCTGCTCATTCTCTCTCTCTCTAATAAATAAATAACATCTTTTTTTTAAAAAAAAGATAATAATCAGAGATATGCTGAACGACAATTCATATAATCACCAACATATATCCAGTCCTTACTTTGAATGATCCACCATGCAATTCACTTTCATGTGAAGCATCTCTAGACTTCATGAGCTGAGGAGGTTGACAGAAACGAAGACACTGAGACTAGGGGGAGTTAAGAAACTTCTCTAAGGCTGTTGTGGTAGAATCAGGATCTAAATTTAGGAGTTCTGATTTGAGAGATTTTGTGCTTACCCATTCCTGGATGGCGGTTTCCATTACTGTATGTACAATACATTGCACAGGTCCTGGTTGCCTTAGAACATCAGAGAAGGGGAAATCACTCCCTCCTGACAGACAGAAGGAGAACAACAACAAAAAGAGCCTGTCTTCATTTCTGCAAAGAAGACATCCAGATGGCCAACAGACACATGAAAAAGTGCTCCACATCACTCGGCATCAGGGAAATACAAATCAAAACCACAATGAGATATCACCTCACACCAGTCAGAATGGCTAAAATTAACAAGTCAGGAAATGACAGATGCTGGCGAGCATGCGGAGAAAGGGGAACCCTCCTACACTGTTGGTGGGAATGCAAGCTGGTGCAACCACTCTGGAAAACAGCATGGAGGTTCCTCAAAATGTTGAAAATAGAACTACCCTATGACCCAGCAATTGCACTGCTGGGTATTTACCCTAAAGATACGAACGTAGTGATCCGAAGGGGCACGTGCACCCGAATGTTTATAGCAGCAATGTCTACAATAGCCAAATTATGGAAAGAACCTAGATGTCCATCAACAGACGAATGGATAAAGAAGATGTGGTATATATACACAATGGAATACTATGCAGCCATCAAAATAAATGAAATCTTGCCATTTGCGACGACGTGGATGGAACTAGAAGGTATCATGCTTAGCGAAATAAGTCAGTCGGAGAAGGACAACTATCATATGATCTCCCTGATATGAGGGAGAGGAGATGCAACATGGGGGGTTAAGGGGGTAGGAGAAGAGTAAATGAAACAAGATGGGATTGGGAGGGAGACAAACCATAAGTGACTCTTAATCTCACAAAACAAACTGAGGGTTGATGGGGGGAGGGGGGTTGGGAGAGGGGGGGTGGGATTATGGACATTGGGGAGGGTATGTGCTATGGTGAGTGCTGTGAAGTGTGTAAACCTGGCGATTCACAGACCTGTACCCCTGGGAATAAAAATATATTATATGTTTATAAAAAATAAAATTTAAAAATAAAATTAAAAAAAAAAAAAAGAGCCTGTCTGGTAGGTAGAAACTGAGCACAGCTCAGAGATAAGAAAGCATAAGCTAAGACCAGATTCAGGGAGCATGCAAGAACCAGTGAGAGAGGAGCTCAGGACCAGAAAAGACAGGTGGTTGGAGAAAAACCAAGGTACTAGTTTTCTATTGCTGCTGCAACAAATTACTGTTAAGTATGTTGGATTAAAACAGCACAAATCTAGTATCTTATGGTTCTAGAGATCGGAATTCCAAAATCACTCTCACTGGGCTAAAGTCAAGGTGTCAGCAGGACTGGTTCCTTCTGGAGACTGGGGGGTGGGATTTTTTTCCTTTCCCCTCTCAGCTACTAGAAGTTACATGCCTTCCTTGGCTCAGGACCCCCTTCCTGCCATCACTCCAGTCTCCTGCTTCTATCTTCACATACTATCTGATCCTCCTGCTCTTCTTATACAGACCATCAGGCTTACATGGGCTCACCTCAATAGCCAGGATAATGTCCATCACACAATCCTTAATTTAAGCACATCTACAAAATTCCTTTGCCACAGACTAAGGAACCCTATATCCAGATTCTGGATATTAGCACATGTACATCTTTTGGAAGACATTTTCCAGCCTGTCACAAGACTAAATAGGGAAGTTCACACAACCTGACAGTGAATGACCCTGCTTGCCAAACTGGAAATTAGCGAGTACTAAAGATTATTTAAACAAGGACATAGAATAATGAAAATAATATTTTAAGCTGAGTAATCTGGCATTTAGAATAATTCATCTAGGGACACCTGGGTGGCTCAGTTGGTTGGGTTTGGACTCTTGGTTTCAGTTTAGGTTATGATCTTGGGGTAGTGGGATCAAGCCCCAAATGGGTTCTGTGCCTAGGGTGGAGTTTGCTTGGGAATCTCTTCCTCTCCCTACTCGCGTGTGTGCATGTGCACACACGTGTGCACGCACACACACGCACACACATGCTCACACACACACACTCTCTCAAATAAATAATCTAAAAAAACCTGATCTATCCACAGTAGTGGTTCTCAACAATTAGAATGTATGAAAATCATACCTTGAGTTTGTTCTAAAATAGAGATTCCTGGGCCGTTTCATCATTAGAGATTCACATTCATCAGTCTATTGTAGAGCTTGGGAATCTTCCCTTTTTAAAGCCCACCCCCTCGAGTGGTTCTTATGCAAGTGATCTAAGATCAGGCTTTGAGAAATGTTGGTCTGTGACACTTAAATGCCTTTGTAAATATACTTACTTCTTTGCAACTCCCAGCAGAGACTCAGACCTGCATTAAAAAACAAACTATGAAAATCAAATGCACACTTTAAACCTATTTATAAACTTATTCATTTGTAGGACTTATCAAAAACCTACAATAATTGCCATATAACAAAAAGTTATTATTTTAAGCATAAAAGGAAAAAAGGTACTTTTTTTAGATAAAGGAGAAGAAGACATCTGATAATTGTTGTACATTTCTCTTACTGGACACCTACTAGGGGTCCAGCACTGTTCTCAGCACCATATAGTAATCAATTCACTTAACTCTCACTCCATGGTTATTAGTATAATCTCCATTTTGCAGATGAGAAAACTAACATTTAGAGGGATTAAGTAGCTTATCCAATATCACAGCCACAAAATGACAGAACTTGTATTTGGTCATTGTCTACCTGGTTTCTAAATTCATACACTTCCTACTTTGCTGCTTTATTCTCTGCAAGACACTAACCCATAGGATAGTAACTACCATACTCCTAAGGTAAATATAAAATCTACAGTCATTTAGTAGATACACCCGATTCTAGGAAGAAGAAATAGGAGTAGAGAGAGGGAGAAGCAATGAACTAAGAACCAGAGGTTGGGGTTTTATCCTGGCTCTAGGCCCACTATCTCTGGGACCTTGAACATAGCCCTTAATTTTCACAGTCTACTATAGTTTCCTGATCTGAAAACAAAATGACCAGACAAAATAATATCTAATATTCTCACTGTTTTACACTTCCAGGAGTTTTATGATTATAGCAATTAATGAATCACATCAAATATCACATATCGCTCCACACTGATTTGATCATCCTTTTCTTGAAAAAGGATTTCTGTGTATTAGCAGAAACCTCTTTGGCTGAAAAATGGCTAAATAAGAAAGAAATTGAAGAAAATTACATGCTTATACCTTGCCTATACTCTGTAGGAACAAAGGGAAAAGAAAATATCCTTTAATACTTACTCCAAGGATACAGCAACACGAATAACATGACATAGCTATGTCAAGGAGGAAGCAAAAAAATTTCTCAGAAGAGGCAACAATTAATTTGATAGATTCAGAAACTTAGGTGAATGCACAGGAATCCTTCCCTAGGCGTCTTGTCATTTCTCATTTTAGATAAAATGTGAAAAAGTATCCATTCCATGACAGATTAAAAGCAGCAAACTTAGCAGAAGGTTAAGTGAGCTGTGCACTCACTTGGATAGCAGTAAAAGGCAACAGAGAAGATAGTAAAACTATAAAAAGTAGACACAATGACTCAAAAGCACAGGTTCTAAAGCTTCTTCATATGGGACAAAGGACACTCCAGAGGCTGAATGGCAGAATGATTGTGAGCACTGCCTTGGGTGCTAGACAATAGATGTCTTTGGATCATGTCTCTACCATTGACTCAACACTGACTGAGTCACCACCAGATTTAGTTCTATACCAGGCATAGGAAGGATGGGAATTATGAGGACTATGAGATTCTTGCCACATCCTTCAGTGGTCTGGGACAATGGTGATAGATTCTGGCTGTATGCCCTAAAGCCAGGAGGGTCCAAGTTGAGGGGGTCTGTCCCTGAGGAAGTCTCTTGGGAGAGGCCTAGGGAATAGCTGGCAGCACTAGAGGGTTCTGGAGATGATGCTGGCACAGTAACACTGTGCTGTCCAATCTCTAAGGAATTGTTCAAGGAAGCAAGGGAATAACCCAGACAAGAGAGGAACCCATGAGAACTACCCAGAAAGGCCCACAGGGCCATCACTGGCAAGAAAAGACACCATCTTCAGAGAAGGACCTCTAAGCAGGATGCCACAAAGTTGTAACATTTAAAGCATGTCTGGCTTTGAAGTCGCACAGACTTGGTTTTGAATCCTGACTTGGCTTGGGCGTTCGGTACCCAGATTTTTCACCAGCAAAATATCTGTCTCATCTCATTGGGGTAAGAATTGAGTGAAATGGTGCTGGTATAAAACCGGTCTTTAGTCACATAAAATTTTTTATTCTTTTGTTTTTCATGACCTAAGAAGTTTGGGTCTTACGCAGAGGAACCTACAAGAGGAGGGGTTTCCAAGCAGGGTTATATTTGGAAGCAGCAGGTAGACTGGAACTGCCAGGGATGCCTGATGTCTAGAGAAATCTCTGCCTCTGTCCTCCATTTCAATGTCCTTCATCTTTGGGGAAGCGAGACCATATTAGTCTTTCAAAATACTTCTCCAAGGGAAGAAAGAATAACACTTTTCCATCAGAAACCTAGCATAGTAGGGGTCTAAAAATCTGAGTGGAGTTCAGATACCTGCTGGTACAGGGCAAAATTCCAATTTTTCCACCTAGATTGCATGTTTTAAGGGAGTGCAATTATGTTTTGTTCATCTTTGCATGCCTCACAGATCCAAACAAACAGTAGATGTTCAACAGTTTTTGAATGAATGAATGAATGAATGAATGCCCTTACCCCCCGATCCCAGTAGTATCTCTTTTTTTTTTCCAACTGACTATATTTTACATCCATGTTTCAACTACTTCTTAGAAGCTATTTTTAGAAAACAAAGCTAGAATATTTTTACATTTCAATACAAAAAGAACAACTGATGAAATACTAGCAATTACAAAGGCAGGCCTAAAATCGGACTTATACTGGGGAGTGGGAGAAACTGTCATTTTTTTTTTTGGTCCTTCCTGTCTGGGTACCCCTCAAATATGTGAAAGGATTTCAAATAAGACCACAAGAAGGAGCAGAAGGGAACAATCTCAAGACCTGGCTTAGCTCCCAAATCTTCAAGTGAAAAGCAAGATAAAGATAAGGCAGCTGCTGCTGAATGCCACCAACTGCTGATAGAAAAGTGGCAAGCAGAGTAGGCAGACCAGCAAAGGATGAGGCCCACGTTCGCAACATAAGTATTCAAAGTCTCTTAGAGATCAGTTCATAGGAGCTCTTTCATAAGATCATGGCTATCAAAAGGAATTTAGAAAAAAAGCAAATGCTGGCTGCCAGGGCAACCTCAGTTTCTCAGGGATGCTCCTCAAGGGAAATCTTTAGCAATATAAAGCAAGGAAGCAGGCTCTTCAGGGATCCTAACCAAAGCCAATTAGTAAAACATACAGGTACTCTAAGCATGATGCATCATGTATGTTTTGGGGTGGCTGTAGGGACTGGAAGAGGTATACAGATAAAACACAGTCTTTGCCCTCTCGAGATTTATGGGTAGTGATTGGCAGTGTGATAATTTTTAAGAAAGAGAGTCATGCGAGGTCATGCTAGGAGCAACTCCAAGGCAGGATTCTACCTACTGTTGGTACTACTGACTGTAAAAGCTAAGTGAATATGTACCAAACAAAAGGTCTTCTAATTTTTTTCAAATACCTTCTTAGTACGAGGCGTATTTTTTATGTTTTTAGAGAAACTCATTCATGAGTGCATGAATACAAGTATTCACCCAGTTTTTATTTCTGTGGTTTAAATGCACATTAAAATATCTAGAGGCAGCCTCATGGAGATGGATTCTAAGTTAAGGACTCAGGTGATGCTGTGTGCATCACTCTTTTAGTATGTGGCCAATGCTAAGTTATAAAAAGCCCAAAGCCTGTAGTCTTTATCAAAGATTATACCAAAAATAAGTGTTCCTATACTAACATTTCACATGTGTTATTTTCTAAAAGCATATGTCATCCAAGAATGATTTCCCAATGAAGATATTATTTGTTAACTCCTGGGAAGTTCAAGGTGGTCAACCATTCATCTTAAGCAAACCATTACAACACTGGTAAAACAACATAGGTGTTTAGTCATCCAGATTGTCTATATTTGCCCAAACTGAGTAAGCAGCACTCTTTTTTGTGATACAGTTTATGGAGCTCACCAAATTATACCAGCGAGACCTCAGTACACTGGGATCATTACTCACATTTTATCAATCATCAGAAACAATGCTTAAAAATACATTATAGTATCTTCAAGAATCATCATTCGCCCCCATTAAAATGCAAACTCCATGGGACCTCTACTTTGTTTATAACTATTTTCCCAGTCCCTAGGTCACTCTTCGGCTTATAGTAGGTGTTTAATAAAGTGTTGATAAAATTGCAGAAATGAATTTAAATTGCTGCTTTGAGATGGCCCTGGGGAAACAGTGGCTAAAGTAGAACAAGAGATTTACATGTTCTATGAATAAGCATCCCTGCAATCCCTTCTCTAAAGATTGCTTTTGTTAAGTACGCTTTTCTCTTGTCTCACCAAAGTTGAACATGTCTTTCAAATAACATTTTTAGAAGGTGTAAAAATGACAAGGTGTCTGATATCTGACATCCCCTCAGCAGATAGTAACTGAACTCCTATTATATACTGGATATTATGACAGCCATAAACCAGCAAACCAAACAGATGTGGTCTTATTTGTGTCATAAAAATGTGAAAATCAATTTAATCTTTGGCTATAGATCCATAGTTTACAGAATGTGGTGTCCAGAACTGATTCGCAAAGAGTAAAGCTTCTACTGGGATTAACAATTAAAGACCAGAGAGAGGCCTCTAAAGTAGGGATTTACCTGCTGCTGAAAAGCCAAATGAATATTCAATCAAGCAAAACAAAAACAAAGACAAACCAAAAAACACAAAAAAACCCAACTTAACATAAAGGGAAACATTTTAAATGTCTCCTTGATACTAAGAATAGTTTTTCATACTATTACGGTAGTACATTCTTAAGTAAACAAATGAATAAAAACATGGCTGCACAAACATACCGTAACTTATAAACCCAAATAATCTATTTCCTTTATAAAACAGTTACTCTGTGAAGTTACACATTTATTCTCACGAGCAGAATTTTAAGTATTTCAAAACTACTTTTCAATTACCTTTGGAACTGTGTCCCATTCTTTTAAATATATTTCAAGAATGAATTTTATTTTGGGAGGCTGTAAAAGGATATTTGGGGTCCCTTTTGATAAACAATATAAATAATCAAGGTGGGCGATGGCATTTAGGTTAAGAACAAGATGCAACTGTAACATATTAGTTTTTTTTTTTTTTTTTTAAATGTGAGGGGCACCTGGGTGGCTCAGTTGGTTGATCATCTGCCTTCGGCTTGGGCCATGATCCCAGGGTCCTGGAATTGAGCCCCGCATCAGGCTCCCTGCTCAGCAAAGAGTCTGCTTCTCTTCTCTCTCTGGCTGTCCCTCTGTCTGCCGCTCTGCCTGCTTGTGCTCTATCAAATAAATTAATAAAAATCTTTAAAAAAAAAAGAAAAAATTTTATGTGGTTCATAACTTGGTTATAAAGGCAACTCCAAAAGAAGAGCTCTGAAATAATTTTGAACAATAGCAATATCTTTTGAGTAACTAGAAAATATTATGGTAGCAATTGTTAAGATCAAATCCAACTGTGTTATTGAAATGTATGTATTTTTGAATCTCAATATCTTATCCTTAAAGATGCAGTCCTAAAAGAATAACTTTATTTCTTCACCTTACTATTATTATATTATTATTTCTCTAAAGAAATCAGACATAGTACATTGCTACAAACCTTTCAAAATCACGTTTAGAAGTGAAACATTATTTTAATAACAGCTCAATCCGCAAGCCAATAAAATGTATGAAAATTTAAAATATAATAGGAACTATGTCCCCCAGACAGTCTATAGGAAAGGAAGAATTAACCCTAATTAACCCATATTCAATCTGATCTAGTTCTTTATTTTTTTTTTTTATTTTTTTAAAGGTTTTATTTATTTATCTGACAGAGATCACAAGCAGGCAGAGAGGCAGGCAGAGAGAGAGGAGGAAGCAGGCTCCCCTCGGAGCAGAGAGCCCGATGCGGGGCTCGATCCCAGGACCCTGGGATCACGACCTGAGCCAAAGGCAGAGGCTTTAACCCACTGAGCCACCCAGGCGCCCCTGATCTAGTTCTTTAAATTCAACTTAGACTCCCCCCACCCACCAACCAATTCTTTACATCACTTCCTTTAATTTTTAGGTATTTCTTACAAATAGACATATGTAGTTTGTTATCTATTTGCTTATGCAAATCCCCAATAAGCTTCTTGATACTTAAATATCATTTAAGAGTTCTTTAGAACAGAGGTTTCATTTATTAGGTGACATTCATAAAATTATTATTGTAAGTTATTATATATATGCTAATATACTTTATCTTATTTTTTAGAAGATTTTTATTTATTTATTTATTTGACAGAGAGAGAGAGAGCACAAGTAGGCAGAGCGACAGGCAGAGGGAAAGGGAGAAGCAGGCTCTCCACTGAGCAGGGAACCTGAGGCAGGGTTCAACCCCAAAACTCTGAGATCATGACTTGAGCCAAAGGCAGATGCTTAACTCCTGAGCCACCCTGGCGCCCCAAAGTACTTTCTTTAAATATGTGCACATATGTTATAAAAATGTTTGCATTAAATAAAAGATCAGAAAAGACATGGAAAGTTTAAGATAGCAAAAGTTTTAAATTTGAGCACTATTATGTGAGAATATTAAAATGAATTTATAAGCTATCTTTTAATGTGTTATAAATCACATGACATGCTTCCTATATGAAAATTATCTATTTTTCAAGACTTAAAAAAAAACAAAATCCACTGCATTATTTTTTCTATGATACACATAATGTTTCTGGATGTGGACTCTAATGTTATAAGACAAATGTTCTTGCTGTATTTCATCCTTAACAAATTGTACAATAGTTCTCAATGATGTAAAATAGGTGCTCAATTATGATCTCAAATATATTTTCATGATTTTACATGTAACAATATAAAAGTAATTATTCCAAAAGCATCAATCATGAACTTTTAAATTTTGATATGTGCTATAGAGGAAAATTATTTTTAGATAAAAAATTTCTCAAGACTCAAAAAATTTCGACATGTTACTTTAAAAATATTTTTTAAATGTCATCTTATAATTGATTCCCCCTTTTTTAATTTGGATGTGTCTGTATTTCAAAGTAAGCAGTTCTGTAGGATAAATAAATACTGGAGATCAGTTTAGTGCCTATAATTAACAACACACCATTGTGTTCTAAAAATTTGCTGAGAGTAAATCTTAGGTGCTCTCCCCCCACACACACACAGACACAGAAAAGGTAACTATGTGAGGAGATGGATATGTTAATTATAGTATTCATTTCACTATGTATATATGTATATCAAAACACCATGTTATACATCTTAAATATATACTTTTTGATCTAAAAACAATTTATTTAGCAATACTTTATTTTATGTGGATTATTTGATAGGAATAAGTTAGGTACTGTACTCTGAAACTATTTGGTTCAACTTCACAAAATCTGATTAACAAAATCTGAAGGAAAAGAAATCTTGAATATCTGTTGTTCATGAGATCTCTTTTTTAAATTGAAATCTAGTTGACATATGATATAGTACTTGTTTCAGGTGTACAACATAGTGACTCAACATTTCTATGCATTACAAAATGATCACCAAGATAAATCTAGCTACCATGTGTCACCACACAAAGTTGTTACATATTATTAACTGTATTTCCTATAAAACTATGGAATGCTTCACAAATTTGCATACCAAACTTGTGCATGCTGACTTTTCTGTATCATTCTAATTTTAGTACATATGCTGCTGAAGTGAGTACAAACATACATAATTTTTATTTAAAAAAGTCAGAAAAGTCAACTACGTACACTATTGAGCCAGTACATGGTCTCAGCTAGGAAGAGGGTCTATCCTCTTTACATTTTAGTGAGGTACCAAAGAGGCTCACTACCATGTGAGGGCAGGAGCTGATCTCAGCAAAACGTAGAATAGGCTTCTGCTCATCACCCATTTCATTCTATGCTTCAGGTTCTTATCTGAACCTTTATACCAAGAAGTCTTTGTTATAATCAAAGGGCAAACATTTACTGAAAGCCTGCAGTTTACAAGATTATAATTGTGATTAATAGCCAAAATCTGCAAGGTGAACACCAGAGCCTCAAGGGATTTAGCCTGGGGATTTGGGACAGGTTGGGAGTACCTGGTTGTATTGTGAACACACCGAGATACTGGCCGCTTTGTGTGACACCAGCACCCCATGTGTTCTTTAATGATCTCACTGTTAGGTCCAGAGATGGGAGTTAATCTTCACACCCACCCTGCAGTGACATGCCTGAAATAGGCCACGTTAGGGAGGAATCACACTCTCACTTAGCTCAGTCCAATTAAAGAAATATTCACTGGTAAATAATTTGGCAAATACTTGTCATAAAACATATTTAACATCAATTTTGGCCCCAATAGAAAGACAACTATTTAATGATAGGAACAAATACTATGTTATTTAGCTAAATTGTATAATTTTAGAACTTTTGCCTATACTTAAAAAGTTCCATCTAATTTACAAAAGCAATTAATCTGCTCACAGAGACTGTATTTTTCCTCTTTGTAACATTTATTTGTGTTTGCCCATTTCCTTTATTATCTCCTATTAGAAAACTTTCTAGCACTAATTTGTTTATTCTAAATATGATGGCAAAAATCTATCAGATTTATTGCCCAGACTCCCTGGTGCCCATGAATATGATTCTCAGGATATTAAGGGGAAATCAAGTTTTTGCTATTTTTGAACTGCCTTGACAATAGCAGTATCATTTAGAAACTGACGGAAATTAGCCAGTGTATGGCGTTCTGACATATATCAGTGGACAATTAAGCTCTGAATCTGATGGTCATTAGTGAAATCACAGTAGCTACCAAATAATGCCCAAGGTTAACACTATCATATTTATGACAAAAGGGGATTTTATGTAACCACACAGTATCAGGCATAAAGTACACAAGCAACTGCTTCTGAGCTATGTCAGAGAAAAAAAGGGAAGCAAAGTATTCAACTAGATTGCACAGGACATTCTACAAGGGTCCTGTTCAGTTTAGTGGAGGATCCATTTTGATTTTGAACTCTAAAGATTGTGTAAGCTATTAAAAGCTTCTCATGCGACAGCTCAAGGATTGAGAAGTTTAGAGAAACTGAGCACAGCAGTCATTATAGTGCTTACACAATCGTCGCTAGCACTTTCTAGAACATACTGGAGGTAATCTAGGAACTCTTTAGAAATACATTATCTGATATGAACTTGAACTCTCAGATAGGTAGAGAAAATAAGGCTTAGTAATAAGAGGCCTTCAACAAACAAACCAAAAAAAGGGGCTCACGAGGAGCATATGTATGTCTTTAAGGTGCTCAGAACCTACTCCACAGCAGATGTAAGTGCACTTATAGAGGAATAAAGGAAGTCTGTGAGCAAACAGAAAAGATTTAATTCTTCCTGTGGTAGTGGACAAGGGCTCACGGGTGAGCAGATATTTGAGTTAGGAGTCTAAGAATGCATAGGATTATATCACGTATGCAAAGGGAAAGAGGAACTCATTCCAGTTAGAGGGATGCGATGAAGAAAGACACAACTCAGGATGGAAGTGCATGCCCCTTCTGGAAACAACACAGGAGGTACATAGAATGTTTGTATTTAGGGTCATAGGAAGGATGTTTGAGAATATCATTTAAGGGATTAAGTTTTACTCACTGTAAATGGGAAGCCTTTGAACATCTTTGAGAAGGACAGTGATATGAGCATATCTAGTCTTTAAACCCTTTTGTAAGACAAAGACCTCCATTTGGCCTTAGACTATTCCTTGAGCTTAGAATGAACACTTAAAAAAACTTAATCAACGTTTATTTATTAAATAATATTCACATTTACTTAGGTGTGGAATATATGGAATATGTAATATTGACTGGACAAACAGGAGACTAGAGGCACCAGAAGACATTAGAAGGCATTGCAATTGTCAGGAAGAGGGAGTTATCCAATGAACGAGGACAGGGGTCAAGTGGTTTGGAAGGTGGATATAAAAACATTATAAAGGAATTATAAAGGCAAAATTTATAGAACTTGGTGATTGGTTGCATATCTGAAGGAGTGAGGTGTTTGATAACTCAAAGGAGCAGGCAGAAGTGACAGGAAAGGCCTCGAGGAAAAGGAGGTATGAGGTTGTGGTAGGAGTAGAAAATAAAAAAGAAGGGTGTCTGGGATACCATGAGTTCACAGCACCCTTGGATCTTTATGTGGAAACATCTAATGTAGGGTTGACACTTAGGATAAGACAATTAAAGATGTTAAGCAAAAATGTTTGCCTGGATTTCAAATGTGTGACTTGATATCAGGAACTGGATTTCATACCAAACTGCCAACTCAGCCAGCCTTTTATATCTACCTCCACCAAAAGGCTGTAGCATCTACTTATTTATTCCTTCCATAAATACTACTGAGTTCCTACAATATGTCAGGCATAGTTTTGAGTTTGAGGACGCAGCAAACATGAGAGAGACAATGTTCTTGTTCTCATGTAGATTATCCTCCAAGAGAAGATAATCCAAGACCAAATAAAGTAATAAATATATAATAAAATTTCAAGTAGGATAAGTGTACTGAAGAAAAATAAAGCATGGAGAAAGAAGGAAAAGTAGTCCTTAAACTAAATATTTACAGTCTACAGTTGACATCTAAACCAAGGACAATTAATGACTTCTCTCCTTATTCTTTCCATTGCAGATAGTAACATGTAAAAGTCGAGTGGGTTATCTACCTCAAGGAAGAGGCCATTCAGATGAAATGGAGAGGCAGGATTTTCTACTGAATATTCTCGATCTCTAAATTGAGGTCTATAACCCCAATTTGGCTATAAGAAAACTACGCTCATTAGTACGAGAAATGTCCCCAGAGGATTCCATATAGCTCTTCTGCAAGGCAGAGAATCTTATGTGAGAATAGCTAGGATTAGACAAATTATACTCACGACCTTGGAAATTAATTAATTAATTAGTCAGTCTATCTTTTTTTGTGGATGGTACACAGGTGGTGAAATAAAATAATTTTTATCATTTCTTCAAATCTTAATAATGACTCATCATGTGGTTATGCAGGAAGCTAGGAAAGTCTTTGTTATGCAGAGTATAGGGAAGCATGGAGTGAAATAAAAAGAGGGAGGGAAGGAGATATAGTAAGGCAAAAAGTGGTTGAGCTTTTATCCAGACAGAAGACTTGAAGTGAACTTGTCAAGAAAAGCTATTGGTGTTCTATTATTTGAATTCATTATTTGCAAGTGTTGTTAAGATCATAATTTTATGCAAAGCATGATGATGTAATTATATACACACCCATGCTGGGAATGTGTCGGAGATGTGGTTCTAAGAGACTGTTATTATCTGAGGTAAATCTTGCACATAAGCAATCAAATCTTCTTTGATTCAAAGATTGACAAGAGTGATAAATAAATTCAAGTATTTTAAAGCCCTCCTAGCCATTAGGATTCAGAAGTACTCATTCATAGGCTAGACTTGCTGCTGCATGCCACTCACTCCAGGGGATGAACTCATTTTTCTTCTTGAAGCACTCTTTTCCCCTGGCTTCATGTACCTCAGATTTGACTGATTTTCTTCCTGTCTCTGAGTGTTCCTTTGCTGTTTCTCTGTAAGTTCTACCCAGTCTGTGAACGTTGTCATTCTTCAAGGTTTCATTCTAGACCTGTTTCTCTTTTCATATCACATGATCTCCCTAGATAATCCACCCATTCATTCTTTTTTTTTTTTTAAAGAATTTACTTATTTATTTGACAGAGAGAAATCATAAGTAGGCAGAGAGACAGGCAGAGAGAGGAGGGAAGCAGGCTCCCCACTGAGCAGAGAGCCCTACATGGAGCTTGATCCCAGGACCCTGAGATCATGACCTGATTTGAAGGCAGAGGCTTTAACCCACTGAGCCACCCAGGCGCCCCACCACCCATTCATTCTTTCATTCATTCATTCATTCATTCAACAAATATGTATTGAGTGTCTCCTATATGTCAGCATTTTTCCATGAACCTGGGATACATCAGTGAACAAAACAAAGTCCCTGTCTCTAAAGAACTGAAACTACAGTGGGTTTCAATTACTATATATATATGCTAGTGAACCCCAAGCTTGTATCTCCAGATTCCATCTGTTCTCTGAACTCCAGATTTATCCACTTACTCATTCTCCACTTGGATATTTTAGAAGCATCTCAAATTCAACATGTCCGAAATGGAACTGATTAGGTTTGGAGATAAAACTATGAATTCAGTATTCCCCATCTCAAGAGTGGTATCAACTTCCTTCCACAGGCAAGACCTGGAGATGTAGGAGTAATCCTTGCCCTGTCAACTTCATCCGCAAGTATCAATTCACTTCTTTCCATCTTTTTTGTCTACTTTCCAGTCCAGGCTACTTCATCTCTCAGGACCTTTGGAGTGGTCCCTCCTCACTCATTCTTTCCCTATTCCAATCAGTTTTCCAAAGCCAAATGAGGTTTAACAAAATGCCACTTTTTTAAACGAATCATATCAGCCCCTTCAAGATAAAGACCAAAGTCCTTCACAGAGCCTAACAGATGGTATGATTTGGCTTTCCTCAACCTCTTTCATCTCTCCATGTACCGTTCTTATCTTTGATCTTGAAGCTTCAGCCAATAGGCCTTCAGAATCTCAAACACACAATGTGCTTTTCAAATGTAGGGCCCTTGCACATACTGTTGCCTTATGCTATTCAAGTTGTTAACTCCTATACACCCTTCAGTTTTCAGCCCAAAGGTCACCTACTCAGGGAAACTATATCAGTCTTCTACTGCTTCCATAACAAAACATTACAGACTGAGGGTTTAAATAATATAAATTTATTTTCCCACACTTCTGGAGGCTGACGTCCAAGTCAAGGTTTTGGTAGGTTTTGTTTTTTCCTGAGGTATCTCTCCTTGGCCTGCAAATGGCCAGCTACTTTTTCACTAAATCCTAACACATGGCCTTTTTTCTGTGTGCATGGATCCCTGGTATCTCTCTCTCTCTTTTTTCTTTTCCTGGTATCTCTTCCTATTCTCATATCTCTCCTTATTCCTATTGGATTAGGATCTCACTTTCCACTTCATTTAACACCTATTTACCTCTTTTAAGGTCTTATCTTCAATCACAGTCATATTGGGGGTTAAGGCTTCAATATATGAATTTGGGGGTGGGGGGGACACAACTCAGTCCCCAGAAGAAGCCTTCTCTAATTCCCCAGGCTAGGTTAGGCTCCCAGATGTCTGTTCTTTTAATGTTTATATTTGTTACAAAGCATTTTGTATGGTATGTAGTAACCAAAGCTATTTGCCATGTAAAAGATCTGGCTCCTTCCTATCTCTCTGACCTCAACTTCTACCACTCTATCTCGTTCACTGAATTTCCCTTGCTGATTTCCTAATATGTCAGGCACTTTCTGCCTGGAATTCTCTTCTCATGACTCATTCCCTCTCTTCATTCAGGTCTCTGTTAAAATATTTCCTGACCTTGGGATGCCTCGGTGGCTCAGTAAGGATGGAGCCCAGCATAGGGCTCCCTGCTCAGAGGGGAATCTGCTTCTTCCCCTCCTTCCTGCTCATGTGCTCTCTCTCACTATCTCTGTCACTCTCAAATAAATACATAAAATATTTAAAAAATATTTCTTGACCACTATGCCTATAAACCTATTATCCCAACTCCCAAAATCTTCCATGCCCTTATAAAACTTAATTATATCAGTTAATTTTAGTACCACAATATCTATTTATCTACTTTTATTTGCTTGCTGTCTTTTTGCCAGCCAGAATGTAAGTTTCCTAGGTTTTGGCATTGTACCCTCCAAGTCTAGAACAGGTCCAGAACACTGGAGGCACTCAATATGTGCTTTTTTGAAAGAATGAAAAACTTTATTTGTATGATTATTTGATTTTTGTTTACTTGCTCTGTAAGACTGTAATCCCTGTCAAATAGGAAGAATGTGCTATGCTCATCAGTGATTGAGGACTTAAGACTAGTGGCTGGGGGACGCCTGGGTGGCTCAGTTGGTTAAGCCGTTGCCGTCAGCTCAGGTCATGATCCCAGCGTCCTGGGATCGAGTCCCACATCGGGCTCCTTGCTCGGCGGGGAGCCTGCTTCTCCCTCTGCCTCTGCTGCCACTCTGCCTGCCTGTTCTCTCTCTCTCTCTCTCCGGCAAATAAATAAATAAAATCTTTAAAAAAAAAAAAAAAAGACTAGTGGCTGGTACATGGTATGTGCTTAGTAAATATTTGCTGAATGAATGAGTAAAAATATAAAAGCAGAAGTAGTGCAAGTTTATAGAAAACATCTTGAAACAATTTGCTGAACATGAAGAGAAGCTGTGGCATTTCTAGCTATTTCACAATTCATTTTGATTTAGCAGGGGTGCACCCTCAGTTTAAACATGCTTTTCTGGGCCAAATCTCTGTTAGTGGCCATAAAACTGCCATCAGAGTGCTATGAAAATTACAGGAAAAAGAGAAGAACAGTATTTTTATTTCTAGAAATATTTCCTTTCCAAGGACCAAGCGTAATCCCAGATTATTATTTACTTGGATGGTCTTTTAGTTTGCCAATGAATGGGATTCCAGGACTAAATTATTTGGATGTTTTGTATGGACTAAAATAAAGGTCTTAAAAACAAGGCAATAAAAGCACACATTTAGAATGACTTCTACTTCAAACCAAGTAATCTTCTCTACATTTGTTTTATTTTTAGAGAATTTTAAAAGGGAGGAAAACTGATCAATATTACATTTAAAGAATATATTATTTTGGAATGTGTCAAAAATAGGTACAACAATAAAAACTATATAGGCAATAATTGCAATTCCTTAGAGAACTGCATCCTTTCTCTTTCATAGTCGGGTTCCTGGTAGGAACCTGACTACTTAAGGAAAAGTACATGAGCCAAAAGAGGAACTATACTTTTGGTATTATGATTTGTCCCACCATCCAGAAGAAAGTTTAGGAAAAAAGTATTTTATTAATAATTCAAATCTAACTGTTTTTCTCTCTCTGCAATAGGGTAAAATTCCAAATAATTTCATGTCTTTAAGATATGAAATCTTAAAGAATTTTCCTTCTTACATTTCAAAACTTTTTCTCAATTTTTTCTACCCTCACTCCCTTTAATTTCATATCCTAATACATACGAAATATGTTAATATGTGCAAAAAAATCAAATTTATAAATACTTCTCCAGTTATTTGTAATTAAAATTTTAACATCAAAATATATGTTGACAAAAACAACCTTATTACAGAAGGCAATATGAATAAGAAAGGGTAAGAACTGCTGAGGAGCACAGATCAAAGTCAATTTAGGAAGAAGAAAGTTGTTACCAAGGAATCAGTGTAGTCCCTATGCATGTTTTGATAAATACAGGGTAGACTCAGTTTATGTTTGATTTTATTGTGTGATAGCCATGTGAGGATTTAAAGAAGTAAGTTTTTAAATCACCTCTCGCAATCTGTGGAGCATTTATTTGATCTTCCATTAGTAATAGGAAGAAAGAGAAGAAGTGCATATAATGGCATTCCATGGCTGAATCCCTAAAAGTTCTTCCTTTTGAGGAAATATATAAGATCCTAGATTATTTGCTATGAAATGTTACATCTATTTAGGCAAGATTCCTAAAATTTAGCACTACTGAGATCTGGGGGGTGAGATTTGTGTTCCCCTACACTATTAGCATGTTTAGCAGAATCCCTGGCTTCTGTTCGTTAGATGCCAGTAGGACCTCCCTCCCAATTCTAACAACTAAAAAATGTCTTCAGACATCGCCAAATATCCCAAAGTGCCCCTGACTAAAAACTACTGCCGTAGTTTCATAATGACCTTTGCAATCTACTTAATAAATAAGAATTTCTTGAGTACTTGATTTATCTTTTTGTTTCTAATGGAGATTAAAGGAAGAGTAAGACATGGTTCCTTCTCCTCTCTATTAAAAATTTTATTTATTTATTTTACAAAGAGAGAGAGCTCAAGCAGAGGGAGCAGGAGGCAGAGGGAGAAGACGACTCCCTACTGAGCAAGGAGCCTGAGGGAGGGTTTGATCTCAAGACCCCGGGATCATGACCTGAGCCAAAGGCAAGTGTTAGGCGACTGAGCCAACCAGGCGCCCCATGGTGCCTTCTCTTAAAAAAGATGAGTCCATGTTACAGAGTTAATATCACTAGAGAACAACAGAAAACATTTATCACTAGTTCTACATGCCCTGTATACTAATACATATTTCAGAGATTTAGGGATTATCCAGAAAGGGATCCACAGGGGAAATTTCTGGAAGGCATGACATGGCATGGACTCTGAGGACTGGGTAAGATTTGGAAAGACAAAATTAAGAAGAAAGTACATTTCACATGTTATGGAGAACATATTCACAAAGATCCAATGTAAAATCTGGGTGAAAAGAGTAGGACAGAAACCAAAGAAATAAATAAAAGGTGAAGAAAATCCTTTAGGAGCTTACAGATGGCAGTTACTTTGGAAATATGGCAGCATGTCAACGGAAGGAAAATGGAAGGTGTGGCTAAGCAGGAAGCGGACTTCTTAAAAACCACGGCTGGAATTTGAGATGTTACTTCCTTAAAAGCAGTCAAAAGTTCTGGATGAGCAGTTGAACAGTAGATAATGAGACTCCCCAAGGGTAGGCAGAGCAGCTTTAGGACTGATAAAAAAGAAATGAAAGGGAAGGTCAGAATCTGAAACCAAGAAAAACTACAGTTTTGGAGCTGATTTTGGCTAAAAAGTCAGTCAGACTTCTTCTGACTATACTAGCTGGTTGAGTAAATGCCCTGTCAGCCATGGACCCTGAACACTTATCACCTGCACTGGAGTGCTAGAAGGAAAAGAATTTTTTTGATTTGGATTTTATTAAGAAGTTTTACAGCTGCTGAACAATTAAACATATACATATAAAGATTTTACTTGGTATCTAGTTTCTATTCTGTCCTTGAACTATTTTCAGGTTCATGTATAATTTAAATTGCAGGAGATTCAAGAGTCATAGAATAAACTGGACATTTTAAAGCATTTTATCTTAGCTATAATTTATCTCCAGGGAGGTGTCTGGATGTTTTTCAGTAATATTCATTTTAATTGATAAATATAAACTTTATTTCATTTCGTACTGTATCCAGATATATAGTAAAATGATGTCATTTTTAAAAATTCTGAAATAAGGCTCTCTGCTCAGCAGGGAGCCTGTTTCCCCCTCTCTCTCTGCCTGCCTCTCTGCCTACTTGTGATCTCTTTCTCTCTCTGTCAAATAAATAAATAAATCTTAAAAAAAAAATTGGGGCACCTGCGTGGCTCAGTGGGTTAAGCCTCTGCCTTCAGCTCAGGTCATGATCTCAGGGTTCTGGGATCAAGCCCTACATCAGGCTATCTGCTCAGCAGGGAGCCTGTTTCCTTCTCTCTTTCTGTCTGCCTCTCTGACTACTTGTGATCTCTCTCTGTCAAATAAATAAATAAGTCTTTAAAAAAAAATTCTGAAATGAACACACACACACACAATCAAAAGCTGGATAATACCCGCAGGTGGAGGAAGAACGATCACATACAGAACAGTTTTATTACTGATACAAATTGATACTGATGTATATTAATTTAATTAGTCTTTGTATCTTGTTATTTTTTTAAAAAGGTATCAAAACTGGTTCTCCAGTGGAATAGGCACTTGTCAGACTCAAGATTTCACATTTAGGAATGGAAATGGTAATCCTTTAAAAAGAAACAGGTGGCTTTGTGAATATATATACAAATCTAAAAACCACTTACAGGGCAGGCACCTGGGTGGTTCAGTGGGTTAAAGCCTCTGCCTTTGGCTCAGGTCATGATCCCAGGGCCTTGGGATCAAGCCTCGCATCAGGCTCTCTGCTCAGTGGGGAGCCTGCTTCCTCCTCTCTCTCTGCCTGCCTCTCTGCCTACTTGTGATCTCTGTCTGTCAAATAAATAAATAAAATCTTAAAAAAAAAATAAAAAATAAAAACCACTTACAAAGTTGAATTGCCATTCCCATTTAGAAACCCTAGATGGTACACATGTCTAAATGGGGACACACACATACACACAGACTCACAGTTTATATGACCATGTTATATAGACATATCTATCCTTGATATGTACACCAAGAAACAATTAAGTTAATATATATTCACAAAAATATCTTTTTTTTTTTTTAAAGATTTTATTTATTTATTTGTCAGAGAGAGAGAGGGAGAGAGAGCAAGCACAGGCAGATAGAATGGCAGGCAGAGGCAGAGGGAGAAGCAGGCTCCCTGACGAGCAAGGAGCCCGATGTGGGACTCGATCCCAGGACGCTGGGATCATGACCTGAGCCGAAGGCAGCTGCTCAACCAACTGAGCCACCCAGGCGTCCCTTCACTAAAATATCTTAAGTATAATATAGGCAGGATGATTATGCTGGTGTGGGTGTCTTCATGTTTGTGAACATGAATGTACACAGAAGATTATTATATGTGGTTCTAAGTATTATTCTTTTGACAAGAAAGGAACAGATAAAGATGATACTTCATAATCACTAATGATGTGGGTTACTATAGAAAAACTATTCTGTACTTTCCTTTTTATGAACATTTTCAGTAGTTACCGTCTCCTTTTTGGCTAAATTATGCCTTGGTTTTAATTTAGATATTTTTGGAAGGTACTTTGTCAAGGCCATCATGAACCAGTTTAGTGTGCCATATTAGGTATTTACTAAAATAAAGAATTTATTGCTTAATGGGAGTTGATGCATTTTCTCTTGCTTAGCATAATATCAAGAAGTGATTTGGCCATGGGAAAAATATGAAACAAACCATTAGGGCCTCATATTCATAAACTGATTGAAAATATGAATATGTACATATACATACATACATACATTAATATCTGTTTTTAGATATTTGCAATGATAAAGATATGCATATACATGAATACACAATAGCACATGTAATATGTACTTCAGAAGCCATTACAAGACCATGGACAAGTACAATCATTATCTTTGTGCTTCCACTATACCCCATTGACACATCTACGTAACATTTATTATTTTTGCTGGATTTGCTGGTTACAGATTTATTTACACTCCTTGTATTGCAAATCTCTAAGGAATGATAGTTATAATTTACCTCTCCATCCTGAGTGTCTACCACAGTGTCTGGCAAAGAGAAAGAACCAGTACATATCTAATGGATGTGTGAATAAATCTTTTTTTGATTCTTTAAACAGACATCTTTTAAATTTCAGTTACAAGATATTTTATAAAATATTAACTTTAGCACTAACGGAAAACAGGCTTCAGAAGCACTGACCCGACACTTGTGAAAGGATTTTTGTCCAAAATTGCATGCTGATATTAAAACAAACTTGAAGAAACCAAAAAAAAAAAAAAAAAGGGACGCCTGGGTGGCTCAGTTGGTTAAGTGGCTGCCCTTGGCCCGGGTCATGATCCCAGCGTCCTGGGATCAAGTCCCACATCGGGCTCCTTCCTCAGCAGGGAGCCTGCTTCTCCCTCTGCCTCTGCCTGCCATTCTGTCTGCCTGTGCTCTCTCTCCCTCTTTCTCTCTGGCAAATAAATAAATAAAATCTTTAAAAAATAAAAATAAAAATAAAAAAACAAGTAAATTTCTGAAAGAGTGGTAGGGACAAATCAGACAAGCCGGGGGGTACTTTTCAACTAAATTAAAAAAAAAAAAAAAAATCTCTCAATTTATTGAATTGAATTGAATCTCTCAAACTGAAACAGAAAACATCTTTTTCATTTCACATTTTATACTCAGAATATCTTAATGCTCCTGCTTTAATAAAAGGAAAGGCAATAATAGGCAGATTTACAGGGGCCAATAAGGTCCTCCTTTTATGAACCCTTCAATTCATTCTAAAAAGAATAGATACAACTACACTATCGGTGGCACTTTAACCAATTTTAATTTAATAATGTTTAATATTTCTGATTTCTGCTGCCTTATTTAACCAAAATTTCAAAATAAATTAACCATGCTCTTTATGCAGTAAACATTTATCAAATACTTTTTACAAAATAATTTATGCAAATGTAATACCTCATTTTAATAGTTTGCTATTTTTCTCGTTTAACTTTTCTTTTCATACACAAAAATCCTCTTTTTTTTTTTTTTTAGTAAGACAACAGTATCAAAAAGAATAACATTTTTTATCTTATACTAGACTTCTTCCTTTGATCATTTCTTTCAGGGAATCTGAGGCTGTCAACATTGTAACAATATAACAAATTAGCTCTCAAATGGAAGTAACCAAAGTAAGAAATCTGACAGCTCTTTCTGTGTCAAAAATTAGGACTGATAATTACTTTGAAAATCTCCCCCTCCCCGCTCCCACCCGCCCCACACCTGCCACCTCACTTTTTAAAGGGAGGGAACTCCCTTTAAACTCCTACAGGAAGGGAAATTAAGCTTTACAAATTTTCATTTATCTTACTGGCTATGCTTTATTTTTAAAATACTTTGACAGTAAAACCATTAGGTATATTTTTAAGAATAGTTGCACCATTAAATGCACTTCAACATTGCAACCTATTTCTACTTAAATTTTCTTACTTATAAAATACAAAGTCTTCACAGAGAAGCAGTTGGTATTTTTTTAATCTGTAGAGGCAATTGTACCATCTATATCTTGGCAAAGTATGTCTTTCCTTTTCATACTAAACCAAACACTGACAAAAGGAGTAAATGGATTCAATATGAAGACACACTCCAGCTTTAGCTTCTGCTGTTTAATCTTGCCGATGATTGATAGGCATACAGTGAATTCTACTGACCTAAGACGTCAGTCCTCACAACTCAGTAATCTAAATCAAAGGGAATAAATAGTTATTTAGGACACTCAGGATACAAATATCAAGAAAGTCACCATGTATGTGGTGAAGGGAACTGGTGTGAAGGGGATTTGGGCTCAAAAACAGAGGAAATCACATCCCGTGAAGAAATAGATTGAGTAAAGGCAGAAAGACAGAAAAGAACAGAAGTTATTGGAGAAACACTAATTCAGTTTATTTGAAGCAAAGACACCAAGAAAGAGTCAAGTCAGAAATAACTTCAAGGCTGGGCGAGGCTACTGTGTGGGCACTGAAGTGTCTTTCTTTGTCTCTGAACTAAGGGGACATAATAAAATCTTCAACTGTAACATCTTCTCTGTAAATAATGTTTATATTTAATGCGACAGCATGGTAATCATCTTTTAAATGCAATAAACTTAATGGAGTAGAGGAAGAAAAAAGGAAAGAAATAGCATGTTTTATACAGTGTCACCAAATCAAGAGATAGGTATTAGAACAGAGCCAGAAGTCAGAGATATAGAAAGATCAAATAATATCATTCCATGTTTAAAAAGACCCTTAATTACACAAATGGTCATTCTAAGCAAAGAGGAAACTTTACATTTTATATTAATGTTAATAACTTTCTACCATATACAACAGTTATTTTCTGGAAGAACCAAGGCTACCTTTTTAAAAAAAAGCAGGAACAAGACATACAGAAAATTTAAACTCATATTTATGTTCCCTTCTTATTAGGAAAGAATCCCTTAAATCATAAAGTTGATATTGGCATACATCATTCTTTGTGATTTTATGTTTTGGAAAAATACTAAGTATATCACAAGAAGCAAAGAAAGTCATTATTGCAGTTGCCTAAAAGAATTTATTAAGCACCTTTTGTAGACATCACTACAGGGTTTTCACGGGGTAATCTCTGACAAATGAGAAGCAGGGCAATTTACAAAGACATAAAAAGAACACGCATGTTGTAAATGTATTTAAAGTCTTAAATGGTGACTTGCAAATATTTTAGTTTGGTCCTTAAGGATATTAAAAAAATATTTTTGATGAATTTAACATGATTTCACTATCATTCCATAAATAAAAAGAGAAGTATTTTTTCTAAAGATTTGTGTTGCATACATTTAAAAAGGAAGAAAATAGGAGATGATCTTCCCCCAAATCTAATTATGATAATGAAAACATATCTAAAAATGTGAAACTCAAGGCTAGAATAGAAGCTATTAATAAAATTTAAAAACACAACACCTTATGTGCAGTTATCAGAATTCAGAGGGAAGTAAGGTAAGATTTAGTTTTATTTTTATAGAAAAGTATGGCTTGGACATATTTTTTAAGGCACACAAAAAATGGAGTACAAAATATTGGTATTTAAAAGCAGCCACAAGTGAACCATTTATTGAATTTGCCCTAGTTTAAAACCTCATTTTAAGAGAAAATCTCTTCGAATGAGTAGTTTTACAAGTTTCACAAGAACAGCAAATATATCAAATGTCCTCATCCTGGGTAATTACTTCCTTTGCAGGGCCTTGTACATTCTTGCAATGTAGTTGAAAATTAAAACACATATTACAAACAGAAGTGGATAAATAGCAAAATGCTTTAAAAAAATCAGACCAAATGAAGGAATACTTTAAAATGCTGACACTTACCTAAACTGCCTGAACTTAGTAGTTTATAGACTGAACTGGCTTCTTTGCACATGCTTCTTTGCAAGAATTTAAGTCTGTGTACCTTGGTTCTGGCCAAATAAAACATTTTTTAAGAAATGGTTTAACTAGACATTTTCAGCCCTTCTGATTTTGTTGGATTGTTATGACATTGTTCTTATCCCCGACAAGTTAATTTACTGGGAGAGGCAGACACTTAACAAATAATTACAAAGCAACATGGAAGTGCAGTAAAGCGGACAGGCCAGGCCATGGGCTCACAAACAAGGGCCACACCAGCCCACATCTGGAGGAAGTGACTTAGGAGTGGAGTCTAAAGGAGAAATTAGAGTAAAGGAGAGAGGACAGGCATTAAGGGGCAGCATGGGCAAAGGCAGATGTAAAGGGTAAGACACTGGAGGTAGTTCAAGATTGCTAGAGTAAAGTCCAAAGTTTTTGGGAAGAATAGATGGAGAGATGACTGCTTCTTCACAGAGGGAGTGTGCTCTGCCCTGATCAGAACTTGTTCTCTGTCTACCTGGCTGGGGAGCCATTGCAGGGCTCTAGCAAAGGGGTGATGGCAACAGGTCTGCACCCTAACAGTCTCCTCCTGTGGCTGAGCAGAGGGTGGTGTGGAGAATACTCCAGTTAGGAGACTGTTTAAATGGGAGAGTTAATAGGCTTGGGGCAGGTCAGGGATGACAAGGGTGGATAGCAGGAAAAAGATTAGTAAAGTATTTTTTAAAAGGAATCAAGACTGATTCTAAAGAGATAATAATAGGGCGCCTGGGTGGCTCAGTGGGTTAAAGCCTCTGCCTTCAGCTCAGGTCATGGTCCCAGGGTCCTGGGATCAAGCACCGAGTCAGGCTCTCTGCTCCGCAGGGAGCCTGCTTCCTCCTCTCTCTCTCTCTCTCTCTGTCTGCCTCTCTGCATACTTGTGTTCTCTCTCTGTCAAATAAGTAAATAAGAATCTTAAAAAAATAAAAATAAAGAGATAATAAGGCTTAACACTTGGAAAAATAGTGAATATAAATAATATTTTTTCACTTGGATCTGCCAAAAATATAGCTTTATGAAATAGAATCTCATTGTAAAGCCACCATTTTTTTTTCCTCCAGTGCAACGAAGTGTAGGGTAATGTATACTCCTTGACAATGAGAATCTGCTTATTTGTCAGTGTTCTGCATGAATGAGTCACGTGCTGAGGACATGGGGGAACAACAGCCAAACTTATCTGATGGCTGTACACAGACCTGGGGCTGAGTCTTAAAGTATTTCCACAGAGAGTGAAATAAAACAAAGGGAGGTTTTGTTCCTTGAAATTCAAAAACACATCTTTCTCTACATGAACCTTAGCTATTTATTGCAACATTCCAAGAACTTAATACCTTTTTATCACTTGCAAAACACTGTTTCCTAAACCTTTTTATATACTCATTAAAAAAAAAAAGAAATCTGTATTTCCTTGAGCTAGACCAATAATTCAGGAATGCCCACCTTTATTTCCCTTGAGCTGATAGAACTGGTGACTGCATTTGGCTCCTACCTTTTATTTGAGAAGAATGTCACAGTACTACACATTACTAGATTTTAATATTTTAACCTTGATCAGCCTTACTTTCACCCTCAAAATGCATCTCATTGAAAAGGCATTAGTTTGTGAATACTGAACCTAGGACGATACACAAAAATTAAGAAGAGCAGCCAAGAAAATAATACTGCATTTATTATGAATTATTTTATAATTTTAATGTTTTTAATTATTCTAGAATTTCTATAATGTGGAAAGAATTTAACAACTTAGTTGAACATTCTCCTAATAGTGGTGTATTGTGATGTAATACAGAGTTTATTGACTACGTCAAAAAACAGTCCAGGGCATCTCGGTGGCTCAGTAGGTTAAGAGTCTGCCTTTGGCTCAGGTTAAGATCTGGGAGTTTTGGGATGGAGTCCCACATAGGGCTCCCTGCTTAGCAGGGAGCCTGCTCCTCCCTCTGCCCTTCACACTGCTAGTGTTCTTTCTCGCTCTCGTGCTCGCTCTCAAATAAATAAAAATCTTTAAAAAAACAAACAAACAAAAAACAGTCCACAATATATTTTTCCCCTCCATATGCATGAAACACAAAATAATTCTTAGCTATAGAATTTATAATACTGCCTACTTATAGAACTTTGAAATTTGTGACTGATTCTTGGACCGTATTTTATTTGAAAAAGTGGTATCACAATTTCTGGTACCTCCTTTTCAAAAGTTTAAAAAAACAAAAAAAAAGGCCTAAAACAGCATTTTTTTTCCTTTTAGTTTAAACCAAGTGAAATTTGTTTCAGAGGGTCTGAAGTTAGGATAAAAAGCCTTAAATGTTATGTGAGTTTTGGTTAACCTTTGTACAAAAATATAAAATATTCAGCTGATTTTCTGCATTGCTTCTTAAATTTTCATGAATACAAAGCTTTCGCTGAACATATTTTTACCTTGAACCTTCTACAAAGTGCACATATACAATTTATCAATTTTCTCAGACAGTCATTTTAGTAAACTCAGCTACTAACATTTTCCCCTATAGTTTTGGTATTAAAATCCCACCTGGAAGTGGGGTTTCATGGTGTAATGGGTGGGGCACCTGAGTGGCTCAGTCAGCTGCCTTCGGCTTAGGTTGTGATTCTAGGGTCCTGGGATTGAGCCCCACATAGGTCTCCCTGCTCAGTAGGGGAGCCTGCTTCTCCCTTTCCCACTGCCCCTGCTCTCTCTCTTGCTCAAATAAATAAATAAAATAAAATTTAAAAAATAAATAAAAAGACACATAGATCAATGGAACACAATAGAGAGCCCAAAAATGGACCCTCAACTCTACGGTCAACTAATCTGCGACAAAGCAGGAAAGAATGTCCAATGGAAGACAGTCTCTTCAACAAATGGTGTTGGGAAAATTGGACAGCCACATGCAGAAAAATGAAACTGAACCACTTCCTTACACCATACACAAAAATAGACTCCAAATAGATGAAAGACTTCAATATGAGATAGGAACCCATCAAAATCCTTGAGGAGAACACAGACAACAACCTCTTCGACCTCAGCCGCAGCAACTTCTTCCTAGAAACATCGCTAAAGGCAAGGGAAGCAAGGGGGAAAAATGAACTATTGGGACTTCATGAAGATCAAAAGCTTTTGCACAGCAAAGGAAATAGTCAATAAAACCAAAAGACCACTGAAAGAATGGGAGAAGATATCTGCAAATGATGTATCAGATAAAGGGCTAGTATCCAAAATCTAGAAAGAACTTATCAAACTCAACACCCAAAGAACAAATAATCCAATCAAGAAATGGAC